>NW_008587423.1:0-62241 GCF_000691845.1 Merops nubicus | reverse complement strand
GGCAGCCGAGGGCCCGGCGGGGCCGGCGCACAGCGTCTGCATGGTGTCGGACTTCTTCTACCCCAACATGGGGGGCGTGGAGAGCCACGTGTACCAGCTGTCGCAGTGCCTCATCGAGCGCGGCCACAAGGTCCTGGTGGTCACCCACGCCTACGGCCAGCGGAAGGGCGTCCGCTACCTCACCAACGGGCTGAAGGTCTACTACCTGCCCCTGAAGGTAATGTATAACCAGTCCACGGCGACGACGATCTTTCACAGCCTGCCCTTGCGCTCTTCCACAGCCTGCCCTTGCTCAGGTACATATTTGTGCGGGAGAGGGTCACCATCGTCCACGCCCACAGCTCCTTCTCGGCCATGGCCCACGACGCCCTCTTCCACGCCAAGACCATGGGGCTGCGGACGGTCTTCACGGACCACTCCCTCTTCGGGTTTGCAGACGTCAGCTCGGTGCTCACCAACAAACTTCTGACGGTGTCACTGTGCGATACCAACCACATCATCTGTGTCTCCTACACAAGCAAGGAAAACACGGTGCTGCGGGCCGCTCTGGACCCTCGGATAGTCTCCGTCATCCCCAACGCCGTCGATCCCACCGACTTCACTCCAGACCCGTCAAGGAGGGATGACAGTACGATAACAATTGTTGTTGTCAGCAGACTTGTTTACAGAAAAGGTAATGGGGCATAAAATGTAAGTTTATTTTGGTTATTTTTTCTCTAGGGTTTGATAAGAAAGGTTTTGATTAGGTGGCGCTTGTGCTGTATCTGTGGTGTGGATTGGATTTTAAACGGGACTTGCATAAGGTGGTAGTTCTTGGCTTTTGTGTTGGTGTGGTCAAGAAGAGGAAATGTACGTTTCAGTTTGCGCATGTTGGGCTCAGAGGTGTTACGAGGTATGTTTCTTTTGTCATATTTAAGGTATTGAAAGTTTAAATTTGTAAAATGCAAGGGTTGGCTTATACTTAGGATATGATTTAGGCCCTAATCTATACATTCCATTAGAAATGTTTTAACTCTTTGATTTATTTAACCAAGCAACAGCAATTTCAGTGATTTATTTTTATTTTAATGTTTGTCTCCTACTAGATCACAAGTTGTCTTTTTTTTCAAAATTTTGTGTTCAGCAGCATAACTATCTTCAAAACACTTATATACTTTTTCTCTTGAATAGCGTTATAGCTGTAGGCTACATCATGAGAAGTTCTAAAATCAAATACAATAATGTCTTGCCCTAAATTTTCTGTTCTTAGGTATAGATTTGCTTAGTGGTATAATTCCTGAGCTCTGTCAGAAGTACCCGGAGTTACATTTCTTGGTTGGAGGAGAAGGACCAAAACGAATCGTACTGGAAGAAGTCCGGGAAAGATACCAGCTGCATGACAGGTTTGTTCTGTGCGCCTCTATGACCCTTTGATGTATTTTAGGGGTTGGGACTACAAAAGCAACACTCCTTTTGTCTGTCCTCCTCCCAAAAAAAAACAACAACAAAAAACAACCCAAAAAAACCAACCCAGAAATTGACTCGAGAAGATGAGAACTTTTGAAGGCAAGGCAAATAGACCAGACACTAACTGAAGACCTACAGAGTTGGGACTATGATCCTGCAAGTTAATTCATAGAAGTAGACCCTGTATGAACCTTCACTTGAGCCAGAGAAGAGCTTACTTAGTCGTAAGTGTAGTCCTCTCTGAAACTCTAATGCTCGGATCCCATATTACCCTATGGGATAATGTGTTAGACATGTAGTTGGTGTCACTGCTACTTATGAAGGTGACTGCCAGTAATTTATTATTTCATTATGGAACTCTTCAGGGTAGTACTTACTCAGTATGTGCTCTTGTGGTACTACAAACGTGTTTCCTGGTGCTACCTTGTTACCAAAATTTTTCTGTGATGGTGTATTCCATTGTGTATTTCTTTGGAGTTGTTGTTCAAAGACAGTTTCATGTGGCAAGGACAAGGTTCTTAATTTTCCATTTCTTTTCCTCTGTTTTTCCTGTTCTGTACTTTAGTCAGTGATTCCTCTGATAAAATTGCTTGTTAGTACCATTCTTAGATTGTCTTTTTCTGTTTTCTGCTGTCTCTTCAAAATAATAGGCCCTGATCACTGTATCCTACTTTTCTTCCACCCTCAGATTGAGGCTGATCAGGCTTCATGCTGAAAATTCAGATAATACATCTAAACAAAGAAAGGATGACAGCTCTTAACTGCATGAAGCCATGTCCTCTTACAGATCTAGAAAGCTTAGTAGCAATGTTTTCAGGGCAGTTGCTATTAAAAAGAGCAACTTTTCACCCTAACCTTATTTCCAGAACTTTATTTTAGTGTGAAAATAAGAAGCAGAGTCAGTTTTTTCATTGCTGGAAAATTTTAGAGAAAACAGAACAAAGGTGTCTGCGTTCCTTCTCTTACATATATTCTGAAAAATGTACCAATGGTTCACACTTATATAGCAACTGTACAATATTACAGTCCCAAATCTAGTCTTTCTCTCTCTTTATTTTATTTTATTTTTTTTTTTAATATGCAGGGTACGTCTCCTAGGAGCTTTGGAACACCAGGATGTTAGAAATGTTCTAGTCCAGGGGCACATTTTTCTCAACACTTCTCTCACTGAGGCCTTTTGTATGGCAATTGTGGAAGCAGCAAGCTGTGGTTTACAGGTGAAAAAAAAGAATTCTCAACTATCTAGAATGCTTGTATCCATTTTAAACAAATTTGTGACTAAATAATATATGCTCATAAGACTTGATTTCCTCTAGGGCTCTGTCTTCACAAAGGTGAGCAAATATTATCCCCGTTTACAGATCCCTGTGAAGCTGAGAGAGAAACTGCTTAAGCTCCCAAAAGAAACTTGTGTAGAGTTGTGACTAACATGTAGATCTGCTAGCATTCAATGCCTTTATAAAATACTGTTTTGTATGTACTCCTTGACAGAGTTTTGGGGTAGTTATGTTTGTGAAGGTTTACTTTGACACTTTGAGGAGAAGCTGCAGAAAAATGTCTCATAGCATGGGTGACTGGTCAGTCAGGCATATTGAATTAGCAGACTAAACCATTGTACTAGAACTGTTTTCTTCCTGCAACAAGAACTTTTTTTCTTATGTTAACTGAGTATGTATTTGCCTTAACATGTAGAGATTCAAGGTAAGAGTTGGAGAGAGAGATAAAACAGTAAAAGCCTGTTCTGGCTAATTTACAAGTCAGATGGGTAACTCCAAAAAATTTAGATCAACAGCTGTATAGAACTTCAATTCTCACATTAAAAGATAGACTTTCATTTTTCAAGACAGACTGATAAGAGTATCTAATACATAAGAAGTATAGAAAATTCAAGGGACATTTTTTTTTTTTTTTTTACTCCACTATCCTCTGAGTAGATAGTAGTTACTGCCTAGTTGTGGTAGTTACTACTCTGTCATCTGTTTTCTCCTCTAGAGTTGAAGTTCTGCAGCTTTCATACTGCTGCCTCCTGTTTAGAGGTGATTGCATAATGTGAGTCTTAGCAGTTTCTGATTTCCCTTTGAAAATAATTCAGATTAAAATTACTGAACTTCTAAAGAAATTCTTGTAAATGTTCAGTAGCCTAGAAAGCATAAACTGAAGGTGGATGTGGTAAAAATGTCCTCTTCAAGTAGAGGTAACTGTTCATGAGAGACTATGGAGGGAAAGCCCAAAATCTGGTTACACAGATCCGGTTATGTACTGTGACAAATTCCTTTAGGAAAGAGGTTTCATAAACCAGTCATTAGACCAAGTCTTCTGTTTTATCCTGTTACCAAAGTCTTTGTCCTGTGGCAACCACTCATTCTATTTTTTTTCTGTTTTTCTTAAGTGCTGCATCAAACCAGTGCAATAGTAGTGTCATCACTCAATTTTATTGTTATGCATCAAATGTGCTATTTCTTTTGCCTCTTTCACAGGTGGTGAGTACAAGAGTTGGTGGGATTCCTGAGGTGCTCCCAGAAAATCTCATTATTTTATGTGAACCCTCAGTGAAATCTTTGTGTGATGGATTAGAAAAAGCTATTGCCCAGCTCAGATCGGGAGTACTGCCATCTCCAGAAACTGTTCATAGTAAAGTAAAGACATTTTATACGTGGAGGAATGTAGCAGAGAGAACTGAGAAAGTATGTATAACCACATCTTAAATCCTCTTAAAGTACATTTCTGAAACAGCTGCTTTGAGACATTACTATGTGCATTCTCCAGATAATCATACGGTGTCATTTTTTGGTGTTTTCTCTCAAACACACATGGTTTAGAAAAGTTCAGAATACTATTTTTTTTCCAAAAGAGTTACATACCTAGATAGGTGTTTTTTTCTGTTTGCATTTTTTTTTCTGTGCCATAAGTACTGATAAATATTCTGAAGAATAGCCTAGTTCTTGAGTTGTATTTCTACTCCTGTTTTTTCCAGTCTTCCCATTAAAGAACTTTCGTGACGTAACTGAAAAACAGGCTATATAAGATGTACAAAGATGAAAAGACAGAGCTCATGACAAAATTTTGTCTGCCACATGCTGACAAGTGGTTTAAAATGATGAGAGGCATTTTAATGCCAGTAGGCTGAACATAGCTGAATTTACATAAGCTATGGATGTAATGAAAATAAACTATCAAAATGGTATTTCAGAATTAGAACTGCACTTCAGCAAAAAAACTCTGCTGTTAGTGAAGATTGTTAACTGCAGTTATGTTCTAAAAGCCAGTGGAGATCTGTTGCTTCTGACTCCAGCCCCTGTGTCTTAGGCAAGAGAGCAGCTGAATCAGGTGCCTCTTGGTTACACTGCAGTAAGAAAGTAGCTCTTGTAGGTCTCCTTGAAGTATCAAATACAACCACTTTATCATTTTCAAGTACCATTAGTACAGATAATTTTGTGATTTTGTAACTGGAAGCAACATTTCTATTGCAAATTTCCTAAAGAAATCAGTCTAGATTTCACTTTCCGTAGTAGGAAACTTTGTTATTAAGTTAATAACACAGAAACCTCTGTGAAGGGAAACGTTAGTGTAATTGGAAGATGTATGCATGGTACAAAAGGCAGTTGTTACTAAGCTCATAGCTAAGTTAGCTGTAGGATGAAGTCTGTAATGTTCTCAAGGAAGAAACTCTGTCCTTTAAGCCTTTACTGAGTGGTGTGTAGTGGGTATTTATGTTTCTGTTCTATGAAACATGGTACTATGTTTTAATTTTTTTTTTTTTTTAGTGGTTGTGGTTAGTATGTGTATTAAGTCACTAGTAGTGTGTATTTGCTTTTCTCATGGAATTTTAAGAATTTCACTAAGGATTACTAATGTTCCTTTAAATAGAAGTCAAGAGCCTATTATAGTTTACTTGATTGTTCAAATACAGAAACTTGGAAGACTGCCAGGTCATCAGAGTTCACTCATCTTTGTGTTGAAAACCTAATAATTGCATGTTCAGACTCTTTTCCTATGACTGGTGTGAATATGAGATTAGAACCCATTTGATTAATTAAAAAGCCCAACCTTCTCTCTATAGTATTACTCGAGAGACAAATTATGCAGCCTTCTGATTTAATTAAATACCCTTGAGGTCTGTCAAAAAAATAGAACACTTCTGTTCCCTTTTCTCCTTAAACAGATGAATGAAATTTCCAGAACAGTACTCATAAATCAGCACTTCAAATCTGCAAAGCTTTTTTTGTGGTAATATTTGTCCCATCTAGTAGTTAGGAATAGATGATTTATTTTGCATGCTGACAACAAAGTACTGGCTGATTTTTGAGGTAGAAGCAACATAATGTTAAGATCTTACTTTTCTGTCTCTTCTCTGTTCAGGTGTATGACAGGGTTGCAGATGAAGTGGTTTTGCCAATGAATGAGCGACTTAACAGACTGATGTCTCACTGTGGCCCAGTGACTGGGTATATTTTTGCTCTTTTTGCAGTTCTAAACTTCCTTTTTTTGGCGTTTCTGAGGTGGATGACTCCAGATTCCATTATTGATATTGCAGTAGACGCCACAGGACCTAAGGGTGCATGGACTAAACATTATTTTTGGGGAAAAAAAGGAAGAGCTAAAGAAGAACTTCCAAGCTCCTAAAATGCTCAAATGGCAAGGAAATAACATGTCAGTCACTAAAAGTTGTAATGGCTGCTGGTAGAGACGTTACTCTTAAAATCCTTCAGTTTCTTTCTGAAGTTCTTGGAGAGAAACTTGGTTAAATGTGCTACCTCAATTTAGAGTGATGTTTTAATTTCGTTTTGGATTCATGCAAATTTATGGACATCTCTTTTGCACTTAAAGCTGGGAGGAGTACATGGGGTTTTATACGTGTCAAAAGCCTTTGAAACAAAAATACAAGATTTTTCTTGACATCTTCAATATTACAGGAAGTGACTGTAAACTTTAGTGGCATTTGGGAAAGGAAAACACAAAAATTACTAGCTTGCAGTAGTCCCTGCTAATTCCAGATACTTACTGTGATTTTTATTTTGAGACTTATTTAAAAATATTTAATTAAAAACCCAACAAAGCACACCTCTTCTAAGATGAAAATGGCATTTGAAATTAGTCATGAAGTCCATTACCATGGAAATTTCAGACTTGGTTCTAGCAGTTGTGTCCCAGTAACCATGTTTTTGCCTGCATAGCACCAACTGTTTTGAAGTGCTTCCCTAGTCAAAATTAGATCATGCTGTTGCCAAGTCAAAACTCCATAATGAATTTTTGATCTTTTCTGAGGTGCTAAATTTGTCCTGTTTGCCTACTCTTGTGTGAAAGTGATGTAAATCTTATGGCTTTTTTTTTTTTAAGTACGTAGGTGAAGAAATTACATTTAGAGGTAATACAGCCTTTAGAAACAGCTCAGGCCTGAGAACTTCTCCAGCAGACTATGCCAAAGTGTGAGGTAACACATGTGTGTATCCACACATAAGAGAGAAACCTGTGAAGGGCTTAACAGGCACCACTGTGCTTGCTCGCTCTCGCTCCCCTCCCACCCTGCCTTATTTTTCTTTCTGGTTTTTTAATTTTCTTTCCCCTCACTTATGACCAAAGTGACATTCCAGTCCGTCTCTGGGAGGGACAGTGCTTAATGTGCGTGTTCTCACCTAGACTACATCAGAGACACTCTCAGGCAGGTTCTGCAAGTGAAATCTTGAGAAAGTATCCCTTCAATGAGAATAACTAATAGGTATGTTTTTTTGTGGAGAGAAGGGAAAAAAAAAAAAACAAAAAAAACAAACCAACCCAAAAAACCAAAACACAAACCCAATAACACATCCCCCAAAAAAGAAGTGTCTCCTTGCATCTGTTAGCAGTATTAAGTAATGTATACCTGGGACAACAGGCAACACAGTGTGTGAGAGGAGACATCTCATTTATGTCAGCCACTTCTAAAACTACTCCCTGCCTAATGCACTGGGTTAATTTCTTTTTTTCAAGCATCACTGAAGCCTAAAAATCTTTTGATTTTATGGCTAAGAGTATTTTGTAGTGTTAGACGTGGTATAAATATTAAAACTGTGCAATATGAGAATACTGTTTCCAAAACCTTGAAGGGCAGTGTTTAAAACACAGCCTCTGTCAATATAATCTTGTTTGTGTAGAGATGTAGTTACCCTGAGGTCTGACATTCTGTAATTTCATTAAACGTATTTACATGAAACACAGAAAGGTAATGTGAAATAAATGCCATAAATAAACTCTATTTTCTTTTACTGGAATTTTTAGCCTTTGATATGTAACATACAATATACATAGCATTGCAATTTATATTTTTCAAACTCTGCATTAAATGTCAAGGTCAGATAAAATAGTGCCACACAGGTTATCTATAAATAGGTAGAATTAAGGTAATACTTCTCAAAGTTAAGGTTGGGATTTTTCCCCAAACATTGGAGTTTATAATAACTTTTTAAAAATACTGATTATCATTCCAGGGAAATGTTATTTTTATATATATGTACACACACACATATATATATTTTTAATAATATTTTGTTGATTCTGGTTTATTTCTTTTTTGTTTCCTGTAACATCTACAAACATGCATTTGGAACAGGATTGTGAGGATCTATTCAAAATATTTTTCTTTTGTGGAACATTGCATACTCATGAATAACATAATAGAACCTTGTTACAGTCTTGTTCGTAAGACAAATTTACAGTGTATCTAAAAGTTTATTTACCTTTTGATAAAAAAGGGATATTTTTCATTAATATGTGGGAACATATAGTTAGAAAATAGAGAAATATACTCCATATTACTGCTTCCCATCACTGGTGGTTGGGCTTCTTATGAGAAAAACAATTATTGAAAAACTTTCTGCACAAGCTGCCACAAATTTAATCTATAACTGGCATAACTATGAATGTGCCATTTCTCAAGTAATACAGTTTTTATTATGCCTAACTCTTCCTGGGACTGATTCACTTACTGGATGATGTCACTGATCATTTACAGTTTTAAAAAGCATCAGTGGGGGAAATGGAAAAGTTTAAATACATTAATGACAGTAAGAAACATGAAGGGTGATAGTAAGTGTGCTCAGAAATTAGTGAAACAACTCTAAAAAAACTAAAATGTTTTACTTGTGCTTGTGGGTAACATTTGATCATTGTGAAACACTAGGGAAATGTTACCAGAGAGAGAGTGATAATGATAGTATCTGAGTAATGTCTTGAGTAGAGAAGAGCCTCCCATGTGAAGGAGGAGGGAACACCCAAAAGCTTCTGTATGGAGGGTGCCTCCCTTTCATAGAAGGGACCATTGATCTTCAATGAAACTCCATCCCACGGGCACAAGGAGGAATTGTGTTTCCAATACATGTTATGCAGACACTGTGAATTAAGCTATAGACAGTGTGTTGATAACTGAAAATTTTATATTAAACCAGAACAGGTATTCAGTAAAGTATGAATGTGAGATTCGTCTTTCAGATTGTGATTTCGTGGATGTGCATAGATCTGTAAGAAGGTAAATGCACTGTAATGTACTTATTTTTGTGGTAAAGCTTTTCTGCATCTTTTTAAAATAAACTTTTTTTCCTTTTGTTATCTATTTCTCTTTGCTCACCCTTATTTCATGTGTGTCTTTCTGATGCTCCAGTAGAAAACAGACTGTATAAATAGATACAAGAAGAATCAATCTCAAAAGGAAATGGTTTTACAAACTTTTAAAAATGAAAACGTATTTAAATATTTTAGGTGTTCAATTTGCTGTCATTAAGCTACTCACCATATTTGCTATACACCTTTTGTGACACTCAGAGGTATGTTGACTTCCCCTGTTTTTCTTAATTACTTGACCATTGGCATAGTCAGCTAAAAAGTGTTTTGGGGGTGTGTGTTGGGTTTTTTTTAAGGGAAGAAAACTAAAGGCAAGATGTGGTTATACATTGGAATTTGCTGTCTTCCTGCCCAGCCAGTAGCAGAAGTTTAGGTAACCCGACCTTAGGTGGTGTGGTGAGAGGCGGGCAGGTGAGATGAACCCCACATCTGCTTGTTTGAGAGCAACCAGTGAGTCACTATAACTCCCTTTCTAAAAGCAGGAGTGTTGTAAGCGTGCTCACGTAAGGATGCAAATGAGGCAAGGCTTGCATGGGAAGTAGTGTCATTTGTTAGATGAAACCAGTAGAAGATAAATAGCTAGGCTCTCCCTACATCTTTGTTCTGGTTCTTCCCTTTGAGGTAAGGGGTTTCTGTCTCTGTGTTTCCCCAGTTGTCTTACTTTGATTGACTCTGTGTGATACTCAAACTCTCAACTATATACATTAGAAATACACTGCTGTAATTCAAAGAGTGTCTAGTGTAAGAATAGGCCAACACCACTTTAGAGAATAGGATTCCTCTAATGTTTGTTTCCTTGCCAATTCTTCGGGTCACATCTGACACAGGTCGATGGTCAACAGGTGGAGGGAAGTCATCCTCCTCCTCTGCTCTGCCCTGGTGAGGCCCCACCTGGAATACTGTGTGCAGTTCTGGGCTCCTCAGTTCAAGAAGGACAAAGAACTTTTGGAGAGAGTCCAGTGCAGGGCTATTAAGATGATCCAGCGCCTGGAACACCTGACATGCGAGGAAAGGCTCAGGGAGCTGGGGATGTTTAGCTTGGAGAAGAGGAGGCTGAGGGGGGATCTTATTAATGCTTATAAATATCTAAAGGGTTGGTGTCAGGAAGATGGGGCCAGGCTCTCCTCAGTGGTGTCTGGTGACAGGACTAGGGGCAATGGCCACAAGCTGCTGAAGAGGAGGTTCAACCTGAAGATAAGACAGAACTTCTTTACAATGAGAGTAACCAAGCACTGGAAGGGGCTGCCCAGGGGGGTGGTGGAGTCGCCACCTCTGGAGACTTTCAAGGCCCGCCTGGACGTGTTCCTGTGTGATGTACTCTAGGTGATCCTGCTCTGGCAGGGGGTTGGACTAGATGATGTTTTGAGGTCCCTTCCAACCCCTAACATTCTGTGAATCTGTGACACTTCTCACTGTTGGCTGAAGTTAAGATGACCTGAAATGAGAATGACTTGTCTTCTAAGGTGGGCTGCATTTTCTTTTGTACTTACTCCTTGTTCATGAGCTTAGGCTATATAAACGTTATCTTTCCAGTTCTTTGCAGGCTCTAACTAAACTACTTCTGTTCATTCACCATCTCATGACAATTTTTTCAAAGGATTAATATATTTTCTGCATATTTTAATTCCACAGTTACTCTAGTTGAAAGCTAGAGTGATTGATGGAGTAGTTTGGGCATCTTACAGAAGTTCTCAATAAGGCATGTTTTTTTCTGCGGGGGACTGACTTGTTCACTCCAGTCTATCAATGAAGTTGTATAATCCATCCCATTCAACTAACAGCGATGCTGCCCAAAACAGTGAAGTAGGAAAGATGAGATTTCTGCTTCTGCATTGTTACTCTTCTGTTGTGCTGTATCTGTTCTCACACCTCCATTGTATTGCTCACCTTCCTTGAGTTTTAGAAATAACAGATGTTTCCGAGTGATCACATCACATCTTGCTACAGCTTACCTGACTGCCACCTTCACCAGTATTATGCTGTCCACCGTGCTGTTCAGCCATCTTCCCACTGAGAGCTTTTTTTGATCCACTGCATTGATTTTCCTAGTGGTCTTGTACACTAAAAGCAGATTAAAAGGTTACATGAGCTTTTCTCAAATGTCTTCATCATGTAACTGAAAATCTTTAGTTCTCTTCTGAAGCCAGAAGGGTGATTTTGCTACTACACAAAGGGAGCTTGTCCTTCTAGAAGTGTCACATTCTTGCGACTGCTTCCAAGTGGTCAAACTTACTCATGATTTTTTAGGCCAGCTGGAGAGCTCCTCACTATTATCAGAATTTCACCTTGCTTTAAAAATGATAGAATTTCAGTGGAAATCACCTAATCTGGAGTTTCTTGTATTTTTTTCTGAGGTTTTGGACATGTACAATTCTACCTATTGTCTGGTAGGCCAATTGTTAAAGAAGATCAATTTACCTCCTTTGCAACCAAAGGTCTGTTTTCTGGTCTTTCTCTTCAAAGGTGCTGTTCCTTCTGAAATAAGCAATTAACACTCTTAGCTATAGTCAAGCCTCATGCTTACTGCTTGTTCCCCACAAATGTCAATTAGGTCACAGACAGATGTAGAATGTGTGATAAACAACTACTCGTTTACGCACTAAGCCCCATAAACTGGGCAAAAGGCAAGATAAACTGCTTGTGTACTGTCAAACTCCTTGCAGACTGTGTGATTAATGCTGAACTGGCAGACAGGAGAGACGGAAACTTCTTGATAAGATGGACGCCTTTCAAGGTTGGCAGAAACCGTTTGATTACAACAGCCTGTTCAAGCAAAACAACGGACGCTGCACATGCTCTCAGAACAAAGGTAAAAAGTTCAACCCTGAGGAAGACTCGGAGCCTTCATCCTGAAGACCTTGGCCCACAACTACCAGGAAGTAATGTGCGAGTGGGTGGCCACTTATGATAATGAGTTTCCAGATATAATGATAATGTTTCCACCTATCCTTGCAAAACCTAATGAATATGCATGATTTTACCCCATATATTCCTCATTGTTCCCTCGGTGCGCAAGCTTGGAGGAGCGATCCCTCTTGCACCCGCTGCCGAGACCCGTGATAAACAGATCTGCTTCAGAACCCGCCCGGAGTTAGGAAGTTTGTTTCCACACATCGCTGCTGAGTTCCAGTTTTGTAGATCCTATGTGAGAAAGATTTCTCATCATTTAGGCTGATCTTTTCTTTGCAGTCTTATTTTTTTTCTATTTGTTCTTTTTCTCTGCATCCTATTTGTATTCAATTTTTTATACCTTTTGCTATTCCTCTGGCTTCAGAAGGAATGTTTCCATTATCTCATATTTTTCTAGGGCTAACTGATCATGCCTTTTTTTGGTATGTCTTTGTTTTCTAATTTCTCCTGCTTGTCACCTAGTTGAGCGAACTTAGCTGTTTTTCTCTGATTCCTTAACTGAATTTTCCTTTTCATGTAACCTATGTCTTCAACTGTCTTGCCATTGTAGCAAACATTAAATTCATTAAAATTATCAAAGTCACTAAAACCAGGCAGCTTTCTTCTTTTAGATTCATAGGTGTTATAGCTTCTACAAACATAGTATATTACTGTGGAAGGAAAAGTAAATGTAATATTCATGTAAGGTGTTAAGATATTGGTAAAAATATAGTATTTTGGTTTAATTCAGAATTTTATAAAAATGTATTTACTTGAAAAATTAAAAAATTGCATGAGGTGTTTTCTTCAGTCTGTCTGCACATATTTTATATAGCATTCTAGTACACGAGGGAGGGCAGAGTGCTGAAGACAGCAAGGTGCTAAGTCAGCCGTTTTCCTACAACACAAAATAAATTGCATCCAAAATATCCAGGGAAATTATTTGCCATAAATTTTCTGTCTGCATATCCACCATCTTCTTGGGAGCTCTAAGAGAAGAAAGTCATCCTGCTCTTTCCTTTGACAGGTAAGAGAATCTGAGGAAGGAGGTGAGTCAAAGGAAGAAATCTCCTTCCTGATGTGCAGATAGGAAAACAGGAATAAATAAAATTTTGAATGAAAAGGGGATGGTGTATTCTACATAGATTCAGTTAGTTACATGCAGAAAAAATACTTTGTTCTCTTTAGAAACCATGTGCCTTCAGAAAGAAAAAAGGGCAGTTAAAGTAAGGTTGCCTCTTCTTCACTTTCAAATATTACACCTTTGAATCGGTGATGGATATTGGAAAGAATATTTCAAAATACTTCATTCTTTCAAACAGTAAGATGCTATTTGCAAGAGATATTAACGGACACCGTTCTTTATCCCTGAGTGATGGAAAATACCAGTATGTTATCAAGTGTTTCTGATTACATACTTTCAATGTATTTTTTTTCTCCTCCTAGACTTTGTCTTCTTAGTCCCGGCATTGGCAATATGTGCTTTTCTTTCAGATTCTTTCATGATAATGCTTTTCTTTTATATGCTCGCCTTTGTTCGGTAGCTGAGTACCAGCAAGGCCTGTTACCAGGATGGGAAAGACAGAAAAGTGTTCTTTGTGCAGTATCTCTGAACAATTTCTGCAACTGTACCTATGCAGCCTTTGGAAATGGAACTGCTACATGAAAGAATAAATCTAATGTGGATGTATAGGCTTTCAGGTGGCATGGAGAGCATATAGCTAAAAATTTATTCTAATTCATGTGGGTTTGGAAAGGATTTTCTCTTTTTTTCCTGTATGGCATGTTCAAACTGTCTTATCCTTGGTATTGTTATTTAGTATCAAATATCTCATACCAAACAAAACCAGAATGTATTTTTGGTAACTGAAGAACAGCAGGTTCCGGAGGGTTTAAAATAGATGACATACAATACCAAGAATAGCCCGGTGCAACTTAGCTGACCTGAGAAACTATTCAAAGAGCAAACCAAAATGGAGGGCAGTTCTATACTCCATGCTTTCACTAACATTTATTTTGCCATTTTTGCTTTGTTTTGCTTCAAACTTTTAATTAAGATTTCTTTGGCTTTGCTGACCCATTTCTATATTGTTAAAGGCAACAGAAAAGAAGCTGCCAGAATAGCAGAAGAGATCTATGGAATAGTCCCAGGTAAAGTAAAAATATGGACACTCTAACATTTAAATGTATATTTGCTACATTTGTGTAACTTGAGGATTTAAGTCATTGAGTTGCCATGAAATGAGGAATCTGTTGCTAAATGCATGGGTGAGTGTTTTAATCTGAAGTGCCTTCCATTTCTGGGGTCTTTGCAGTGTCAGTATGTGTTGGCATGATTTAGGTGTGCAAAATATGAGACTCCCAGAACTACCCAGCTAGAATGAGGACAACATTTGCTCAAGGCACTATGGTAAATACAAAGACTGTTCTCGGCAGCAAAGCATTCTTTAGCAGGGGTTACAGATGGTTTTACTAAATAGCTAGCTTTGCTGCCAGAGAATATTTAAGGAAAAAATGTGACATGTCGATTTTCTGAAAGGACGTACTGGGAGGATATAACTAATGACTTCATGAATCCAAGCCAAGACCCTCTGTTTTGTTAAATCAGATGATAAAAAATGAATACAACTAAAATTATTCTGAAAAATGTATGGCACAGGAATACATTGTATTTAGTGCCACCATGAACAGGCACATGAATGTGAGCAGAACATGGTTGGTGCAAGGTGACCACTCAAGGCAGAAAGATTAAGATCTGGCCAAGACAAATACTGCAGCAAAGCATTTTCTACAAAGCCTTTATATACAGACATGTCTATGTTGTTACTTTATTTGTTACTCTGCAAAATATAATTCAAATAATTTATTACTATCATTTTTTTTTTTTTTCCAAGTGCCTTCATGCAATTGTGGTCAGACATGTAGCAAACAGCTTTTCCTCCATACAGGTTCTTATCGAAGTGCCTTGAAGTTTAGAAGACAGCAACATATTTTTATCTGCAAGTTGCCATTTGCAAAAAGCCATTAAGGATAAACTTACACAACGTAAAAGTCATGTGATGCTGTTGCTGGGGCACTATATTGGATTACAGGAGGAGCTTCACAGCCTTTTCTCTTTGCAGTGAAGTAGCACAGCAGCAGCAGCAGGGCTGCTTAATTTATCTGTAGACCTTCAAAAAGGCACAGTGTTTTCAGACATGTCACTCACAGCTGTGAATGGAAGATGTGCCCCATACGGGAACTATATTTGCCACATGTTTCAGGGAGGTAGGTTGCTGTGGCTAGCATGGAAGTCTGCAGCAGCATGTGTTTTGATGGTGAGGCGTGTGTGTGCATACACATGCATTTACAATGCACGTGACATGCGCTTGCACATGCTACACTATTTGCATAAAAGGTTAAATAAGGCACTGGAGCTCTGTTGGCTGAGTTACTTCTGAATCTTCCTGCTGCGTAAGGGTCCTAGGTTTTGTTACTTGCAATGTCTTCTGACTTTCTGAACAGAGCTTCCCTATTTCAGTCACCAGCATGAAAGGGATGTGGGGGGTTCTGAATGTTTTCAGGAAAATGTTTCTCAGTCCCTACCTGCATCCTGTTTCCATCATCTGGTGCATCCTACTTAGTCCTTAGGAGCCTGGTTGTACCTTGTGCCAGCTGGTCTTTCCATGCCAGCTTCCTGCCTTAGGAGCTCAGGAACAGCTCCTTAAATAAATGGAAACAAAAGTAGCAACTATAGTTAAAAGTGTAACCCCCTGAACTGAAGTGCATCTGGCAACAAAAGGAGACTCCTTTGGCTGAGGCTGAAACCTCTGCTGTGTCCTTGGCCTCAGGTCCCCAGGGATGTGTCTGTGCCTCTCATTGATTTCTCCCTGCCTTGGGTAACACCTGAAATGGAGATAAATCACCCTTCCCATTCTCTCTGGTGTGCGGCACAGCTGAAAAAATGAAACGGGACAAGAGTTTCAAATACAGTGCTCATAGGGTTGCTGTACAACAGAGCATGAATGCTCTGTAAATGCAGCTGGCCTTTGGAGAAATATTCACTACACACTGTGTCGTGGTATGTTTATAAATTTTAATATAGGAGAAGTAAATTTGCTCTCTACTTGAGTTGCAAGGATTTCACCTGGGCTGACTGTGCCTGTATGTAGTTGCTAGGCTCAGGATTTTTTTTGAGTTAAGAAAAAGGGGAAGCTAACCTACATGAAGGCGCCTGAAGAGCTCAACAACTCAAAATGATTAAGGAAGAAAAGTAAAGCCTCAGGCAGGATTTATTTTTCAAATGTCTTTTTTGAAAACCCTCCAGTGAGGAGGAGGCTGAAACCTGTTCCTTGGTAGTCTGAGATGGGAGATATTATTTATGAAATTGTCAGCTCAGGAAATAAAACTGCCAGGGACATGCCAGAATTCATTTGATGGACAAGTCATCCCTGTGTCTCCCTGCTATAAGTCTCTTAACAAAGTGCAAGAGAAGCTGGAATACGATTTGTGACAAAAGCTTCCTAGGAAAGATGGATACTGATACAGTTTTGAATAGGAGAACTGCAGGGCTCTGAAGTCCCTGAATGAGTCCCAGCAGCACTAAACTCGTGGTCTTTGCTGAAACATGTTTTTAGCTGTTTTTAAAAGTTCTGCCAAGAAGCTTTTGTTTAGGTCCCTTAGTGAGCAGCCAGCTTTCTCAGGAGTGCTTGAGCTCTCAGCTGCTTTGCTGAAATCAATTTATCAAACAGTTTCACTGCTGACCCCACATTGATTTCAGTCCTGATCTGCATTTACACGCAGTTGGTTTTCCCTTGTCCTGCCAGGATCTACTTTTGCTGCTTACCTGAGTTGACTTGTATGCATTTGTTGTTTCAGGCAGTTGGGCAGACCGATCCCCTCTTCATGATGCTGCCTTCCAAGGACGCCTCCTGTCTCTGAAAACCTTGATTGCACAGGTAAAAGCCCACAGGTAAAGAAAAGTTTGGGAAGCAGAGTAGTTTCTGTTGAATGGCATCTGTGAGTGGGTGAACTGGTAATAGACTGCAGCAGAGCATAACAAATGCAGTTGTATAAATAATACATTTGTCTTTATGCCTTTGGGCATGTATTAGTTTGCTTAGGAGGCTGAGGACAAGCCCAGGACAGAGACTGTTACAGCTTGCAGCTTGTTGTATGATAAACAATGATCCTTGGGCTCTTTCTTATTGATAAACTGTGCAAATGGGGCTTGGGAATAGGGAGAATATATATGTCAGCTATTTAAAAAATTTGGTAGACGGCTGTAAAAGTACATCTTGCTTTATAAAGCAGCAAACATGGTCTTCCTAAAGAGATAGCTGCTTGCCTTAAACCCTCTACTCCAAATGAAACCAAGAGTTCAGGCAAAAGACAGAGAGGAGGAAAGAATGTACTGGAAAGGACAAGAAGCTGGACATGAAAATGGGCAGCTGCAAAGGGGCAGTTTATGGTTCTTCAGGCTTGGACAACCATCTTCCATACCACCTTTGCTTAAAATCAATGCATTTATCTGTCACGAATGAGGAACTGTCACCTACACCCTGCACCAGTCAAGACAATTGCAGGTAAATTAATTCCCTGAGTGTAAGCTCTGTGACTTGGACATCAATTTTTTTATATTCAAGGAATTTTTTTTTTCCCCGGTGAGGCCACAGCTTGAATGGACAACATCCTCAAGGAGTGGAGCTACTGATGTGAAAACCTGCACTGCAGATATCTGTTGAGGCATGGCTGCAGCTAAAAATGGTTGCTGCTTACAACCAGTATTCCTCTTGGATTTCCCGATCCCTCTTTCCTTCAGCTGCTGATAGGAAATATTTTCTGTGGAAAAGGAACTGATGGAGTTTAGGGGATAATAAGGAAGAGAGCTTATTCATTCAGGGCTTTGCTGGTTTCCTGACCACCTCTATTTCAATTTATTCTGACCTTACACCAGCTTATTAATGGTGCACCCAGTGTTGTGGTTATACACTAGATGCCTTGGTTATACACTGGAGGAGCACCCAATGTTGTGGTTATATACCATTTAGTTAATCCACCCTTTCTCCTTCTCCTGAAGACATTTAATGTTGGGAGTGAAGGATGAGGGTACTTGCTGATGAGAAGAGATCAAGGCAGTAATGTCTATAGAGGATGCATTTGAGCTGATTCACCACAGCTTGATAAATGTAGGGATGAAGCTGTTCATGGAGCAGCATAACCATTGCTTCTAATATAATTATACTACTAGCCTAAAATTAAATATGGAGCTATAATTTAGAGTTTATGTGGGACACTCAGAAGCCTCTGCCATAGGACCATAGCTTTCAAGAAAGCTGGTGAAGCTTCTGCTTCCCAGAGGATGCTTGGACATAAGGAAAGGAGTTTTAAAAGAGCTCAAGAACTCACGAATACCTGTTCCAGCACCGATATAAGAGTTTGATTTTTCAGATATATTGGGAAGAGAAAACAAGATTTAATGTGAGCAGTGTCTGGCAAACAACAGTAGTAAGATCTATAACTTGATTTCCATTTCATGATGGAAGGGATTGTTGTTTTGCCTTTCATTTGCAGTGACTGCATTTAATTTTTTTTAATATATATATATATATGAATAATGATTGAGAATAACTCTCTTCTTATCAGGGCCATCTAGAAGACATTTCTCTTGAAGGAATTTGCTGTTCATTAAGTATGAAACATCTATGCAATTAGAAAACGGAATAATCTCAACATTTTTTCAAGGTTTTATCTATTCCCCTAGCACTGATTCAATGTATGGGAAATTTCTAGTGACACCTTTTACATTAACGATGTTTTCAACTAACTGAAAAACGATTGTTTTTCTGTCATGAAATGTCTGTCTCAGAATGGTTACAGTTGTTGCTTCTAATGCTCATTGCATGGGGACAGATGACTTTTACAGTGTTAAGGTTGCTCACAGACACTGATTACTGCCTATGGCATTTGCTACTGCCTACTAAAAAGTGCATTGCTGCCATCTTGTGAGCTACCGAGTTTATAGCACATCAGGTAGAGAACAATCGTGTTCCAAAACACAAAGCATGAAGCAGAAAATTAGGCTGCTTCCAGACCTGTTCTCACACATGGTTGTAAAATCTTAACTTCTAGGATGTTTAGCTCCATTCTAGGGAAAACACATACGGCAATTGCGTTCTCCTTTGTGAAGAGACCTGGTTTCTGTTTGTGCAGGAATAGATGTAAGAACTGCCATTTAGGGACATACCAGTAATAAAGTGTTCGTAAATCATAGGTCTTTCTTCCAGTGTAAAAAAATTCCTGGGTGATCAATTAAGAGGAACTGATTCATGAGTGGGATTTGTCTCATCTATGGACTTAGCAGGTACTTACTACCTCTGAGTGAAACACACTGGGCACTCCATATAGACGGTGGAAATATTTTTAGGACACAATTCCTCTGACCTACAGAAATATCTGGTTTTGCATGGGATGTATCATATTCTAGGGGACCTTGTTTCTCCCCACTGAAGGAGCCTAGGGCTCCAGCTGAGCACCTGATATCCGTGCCAGAGGTGGACCCATTCAGGGAGGTAGCCCCACCAGCTGTAGCTCCTGGAGCTGGACTTAAAAGGGAAGGTAGTACCACTCCTATAAGTTAAAGAAATGTGTTGCCTTTGCTGTGATTGACCCTGCATTGTAAAAAACTAGAAACAGAAAGCATAGCTTGTCCTTGCTTCCTCCTCAGCCCCATCACTATCTCCTGTCTTTGGGGATAGGCGCCAAAGGACTGAACAGTGTTAACCAACCCTTCCCTGGACATGCACTAAGCAATGTGGCTCTCGCCCACCGTGCTCCGACCGGTCTTTGCAGCCACACACCCCAGCCTGGGGGAGCTGCACAGTTCAGGCAGGGCTTTCCCCTCACACCCCATGCCCTGATTTGCAGGGTTTCAACGTGAACCTGGTGACGACGGACCGTGTGTCAGCTCTTCACGAGGCCTGCCTGGGTGGCCACGTCGCCTGTGCAAAGGTGCTGCTGGAGAACGGTGCTCAGGTGAGTCCTGGAGGTGCTGGCAGGGACATGGGTGCCCAGAACACGGATCCCCCCGGCACCAGCAGGGATGTCAGATTGGCTGCCTGCTTGACCGGGCCAGGCTGCAAATGGACAAAAGCATCTCAGACAGAAACAGGGAAAAACAAAGTAGTGTTTTTTTTTTTTCCGTGGAAGATGATGGATTTGCCTTTCCCTGGTGGTTGCTTGGGTCACCCCGTTATTTTGTTTTGTTTTCCCTGTATATTTGAAGCACAGTCACAACTGATGGAAAAGGTATAAGAGTTTAAGTGAAATAAGATTAGGTGAAAATAACCTTGAAGAAAATTACATCCCCTTTCTCCCCTCCCATATCAAACACTGGGTTGTCTCTGGTTTTCTGTGGGGTGATCTGGGAGTCTCATGTAGGTAAAAATATATGTACTTGAAGCAATGAAACATTTTATCTGCTAATAAAATGACATTTCCCTCAACTGGACCTAAGGTAGAGTACATATTAACAATGGAGATACAGGAATGGATGAAATAAATGATTATATGTCTTTCACCTGGGCTTTCAAGTACAATATATATGGTAAGTAACTGAGCAACACCAAAAAAGTGCAATCTTCTGCAGAAGAAAATGCATTTGTTAGCTTCCTAAACTGTATGCCAAATTGCAATCCCTTAGAAAGATGAAAGGAAAATCCCTTTCTGCTCAGTTTTACTTGTTTTTGGCATATTAATGGTATTGACTTTTCGTAAGTTAAAGAATCATCTCTGAACTACCTGTTGTCTTCCTAAGAAATCATCATGTAATATATAGCTCTGGGTTTTTTTTGTTGTTGTTGTTTTTCCTTATTCCCCCCTCCTCCCACCCCAGCTCTTTGATCAAAAATAAAGTCATCAGGCTATTGTCTAACTTCTGGGAGAAAACGTGACAATTCTGCTGCTTTTCTTTTTTCTTGCTGTGCTCTTTTTTTTTTTTTTTTTTTTTTTTTTTTTTTTTTTTTTTCCCCCCAAACCATTTACTCCACAACAGCGGTCTTACCATTCTTTTCTCTTTTATGAGTTAAACCAAGGCCCAGTGGAGAGGGAAACCAAGGAAGTAATTTTTCTTCTTCACTTATGTCCTGTTGTGAAATTATGCTGATAGGTCCCTAGTGCTCCCAGTAACTCCAGCTACCATTGTTGTATGAGTCTGGGGGGAGGCAGGGAGCCTGTGCTGGGCTGCAGGGCTGAAGCAGGTAATCTGTCTGAGATACAAATACCGCTCAACACATAACTATTTATGTCTTTTTGCTGTTTTAGAAGCTGTGTGGGATGAGGGATAGTTTAGCTCAGCAGTGAGCAGGAGGGGAGGAAGATGAAGGAAGGGGCTGTGATCTGTAGTGGCAATGCTCTTGAAACACAGTCTTAGTTCAGGAAGAGCAAGCTGCATTTTGGGTTCCAAAATCTGAGCAAATAGGTGTCCCTCATGCTGTGGTAGCTGGTATCTCCCCATACCAGGCTGCCTTGCCCACCTCCTGGCCTGATAGCAACTGCACATAGTCTCACACTGAATAATCCAATGGGTTCTTAAAAATCACTGCCTTTTTCCACTTTAAAGGCAAAATACCTTTCTAGTTAAATTGTGTGAGCTAAGGTATTTCTACCTTGGTGCTCTGGCCCCTTTGCAATGCATCTGCTGTGCTTGCACAAGTAACAAAGACCTCTGACTTCACTGATGGCCCAGGACTTCTCCAACCCTTCCTCTCCCATGCTTGCATAATCCATTGCTCTTCTCCAGTGTGCCACAGAATCAAAGACAGGCAGATTTTCAGTGTGAATTGCCCCCAAGGGCTTGCTGTGTAGTTAAACACAGCAGCCTTGGCACTGTGCACAGCAGAAGCAGGGACTGTGCTCTCCCAGTGAAGAGTGACGGGTGGTGGTTTGTGCCAGGCACTTAAATCGGAAGTGGAGAAAGGAAATTCTTTCTCTATTACACATACATACACACATGCATATAAACACAAACTCTTTCAAGCTCCTTTTCTGTTCAGGATTATGACTTAAGTTTCCATTTAAATTTCTTTTGGTAAAAATGTGTTTTCAGGTGAAAGTATTAAACATGAAGTAAATGGCAGAACCATTTTCATCTGAGTGTATTCTGGCTTTGGGTTGGTGAAACTAGGCAGTCATGAAGATTCTCAAATTCTCCACATAAAAAAAAAAAGCAAAATCTTAGTTTTCTGAGCAGCTCTGGGAGGAGCACTCATAGCAGGCAGTGTCACTGCCTTAAGGCACTAGCTACTCAGGAAAGAGGGCAGACCTCAAAGGAGGGTGTTATATATGTTATGCCACAACATATAGCTCTGAAAGTTGTTAAAATCAATTTTGAAATTAAGCAAGACATGCGTCTTTTTCTGGTGCACTTCTGGTATGCACATGAGCTACATTGCAAGGGCGTTCCTCTTAAATCAGATCATCCTGAGTATGTCTTGCTGTTCCAGGTCAATGCAGTCACCATCGATGGCATCACTCCTCTGTTCAATGCTTGCTGTAGTGGCAGTGTGGCCTGTGTCAACATGCTGCTCGAATTTGGAGCCAAGCCACAGCTCAGGAGTCACCTTCCATCACCCATTCATGAAGCAGTCAAGAGAGGTAATGTTCAGGCGGTGAGTGAAGCTAACAATAACTGAGGAATACATCTTTTATTGGTGCTAGAATTTTTTAAAACCCCACCAAGCCCTGCCTGTACTGGTACAGATAAATAATAGGCTTGGCTGAGTCCCAGCCCTTGTGACTCATGGGTTGTATCTGGGTGTATTCTGCTCTGCAGCACTTCAGTGACAGCTCTTCTTTGTTCTGCAGGTCACAGGGAGTGCATGGAGATCCTTCTGGCCCATGAGGTCGACATTGACCAAGAGGACTTGCAGCATGGGACCCCTCTCTATGTGGCTTGCACGTACCAGAGGATAGACTGTGTGAAGAAGCTTTTGGAGCTAGGTACATCTGGAAAAGGGGCTTGGGGAGAGCCGTGATGAGGAGCCTCTGGGCTTTCTCTACACTGCAAACATCATGGGTTATTTCCACAAGAGGTGTTTGGGCAGCTTGAGTCTGTGACACTTGTTTAAGGCTATTAAAAGTTTCATATGTATTCATGAAGAATTTATGATAACCTCAGGGAAAAAAAAAAAAAAAAAAAAGCCCTAATTACCAAGAATTTCCTGAGACTATCTGAATAGGAAAATAAAATACTTTTAGTTTTCTAGAATGATGGCAGGAAGCACAGACAATGCTGGCTAATATTAGTGACCAAAATCAACTCTTGTTTATGATAAACTTCTATGTGAAACATTAACTTAACCTGCTTCTCAGTGGATGATGAAGACAGCAGTAAAGCTACTTGAGAGAATAATTGCTGCAAGTCCAGGCACAGCCTATGAGCTAGCACAAATTTTTGCTGTCAACGTACATTAGCTGGCTTACACCTGCTTGAAGCATGGCCCTGCTGTGCCTGGGGAAAGCATTTCACATGCTGTGCTCCTGGAGCTAATAAAATGGGATACCTAAAGGGTTTGGGTTTCTTTCTCCCAGTAATTAAATCAACATAACCTATGTTTATGTTATTAACAAATTTACAGAGCATATGGTAGGCTTTGAACATCTATCTATTGGTTTGAAGGCCATGCTGCTCACTTCTGCCCACCACAGACAGAATTCAGTGGCGCAGAGGACTTTTACAGTGCAGATGTTTGTCCTTTTGTGTTTTGCACCGCTGCTACTGAGAGGAACGAGGGAGGCCTGTGTGCCATATAGCCCCTTCATTTATTTAGGCTGCTGGTGGAAACCAGCCTGTGTGGTGTGGGTTTGGACAGTTCCTGCTGCCTCCCAGATCTAACAGTGCACTCTTGTACACTCAAGGAGCCAACGTGAACTTGGGGAAGAGATTAGACACCCCCCTCCATGCAGCAGCTAGGAAATCCAGCGTGGAGGTAGTCCTCTTGCTGACAGACTATGGTGCTAACCCAAAATGCAGAAATGCTGAATTCAAATGTGCCCTGGATCTTGCCATACCCAACAGCAAAGTGGAGCAGGCACTGCTGCTTCAGGAAGGTAATGGTTTCCTTTCTTTTCCTCTTTTTTTTTTGAAGTAGAAGAACATTTATTTCTTTTACACAAGTACAGTTTCTTAACTGCTTTCATAAGTAATGCTCTATATAAGGCCTCTTCTCTACTGATTTCAAACCTGCAGCACGTGACACAGAAAGGAGTAAGAGTTCTGTTTTGTTTCTAGATCTGCCACCAAGAGTTTTAGTGGGTAAACTGGCCAGTTATTCTGTGCTTTCTTTTCCTGCCTACTGAAGGAAAATGATATGTATTTACCTATCAGGACTCAAAGGATTAAGAACTGCCAAGAGAGCTTATTCACAGATGATATTTTACTGCCACCATCTTGGGTGGTAGTACCACCATGGCTCAGTGTCCTGCTTCCTGCAGAAAAAATGACATGAGTGCATGTGCCCTGTCACCAGGAGAAAGCAGAGCTATTTGCCATTCAGCTCCACAGCACACAGCTCTACTAATGTGGTTCATGGGGCTGCAATCCCAGCACGAACCAGCAGCCCCTTTTGTACGTTACTTTCAGGCTTCCTACAATTAATTATCTTTCCAGTCTGCTGGAACAAACTTCTGAGCAGAAATGAATCTAGATCCTCTTGTGCCATTTTCACCTGAACCACATACAGCCAGAATTTGGTGCATCCAATAGAAATATCCCTGGGATATGGACATGACGAATTAAGTGTCCCCCCACCTCCTCTAACCCCTGTGTTTCCCAGCTCACTGGTTAGATGGTCTCTGCCCCCCCGGGTCTTTGCTGACGTGGAGGGTAAATGGTGGTCTCTCTTGCTGGCAGCATGCCACTTTCCCAAGCCTGCTTGCTCCCCACCAAGGAGCAAAGCATGATGTGCACAGAAAGCCTCCTTCCAGTTGCAAAATACCTCTTGGATGGTAGATTAATACTGTTAATGTTATACACAGGCTTCGTGCCAGCCCTCTGCACACAGGTGGGTTTTATGGAGGAAATGAAACATTGGCTTAATATCCTTCTTTCCTGCTCCCTCTCTCCATGACTTTTCATGCAGAGCTTTAATTTATCATATCTAAAGCCTTCTGGGAGGACTTTTGCCTGAATGCTTCTCACCTCTTGTGACTTCTGTCCCCATATCTGAAATGTTCAGGGCTCAGCAAGGGCAGACTGCATGAGCAGTTCTCCTGCTCCAGTTGCCCTGTGTGAATAACAGTTTGAGTAGATAGAGAGATATCCAAATATTAGTAATTTTCTCTTCCTGAACTTTCTTTTTGATTTCCACTTTCAGCTTGTTACCTTCTCCTCCCTTACAGTCAGAGGGTCTGTAGGGGTGCTCCAGCTCCTTCTGGCCCTTCACTTTTCAGACATGAAGTTTCCTCACTTATACCTTCAGTCCCACTTTCACATACTTTACTGTATCTAATACCTGCAACTGCCCTTTCCCCCTACTTCTGAATTTTCAAAGGTCTTTCTGTTTGAAATAAGCACCCCAGATTGAAGAGTTTTCTTTCTACTCCTTGACCTTTCTGCTGTGGTTACTTAGATGGCTCCCTTTAATTGCTCATCTTCCTAGCTATTAAGTGATGTGAAATATAAAATGTTTCTATTTTCCTAACTGCTCTGGAAGCTGTTAGCTTCTTTCTTTGCTTTCAGTGGCAGTAGTACAAGTGCCCTTGTCTATATAGCCTGCACTTTCTATTGCTTACTTCTCAGAGGGGGAACTATCAGTCTGTTTAGGCTCCTAAATTTTCCTGTAGTAAAAGCACAGATTATGAAGTTTATCTGGAAGGTATAAGGGCAGGCTTTTAAGCACAGAACTCTACCCGTTGCTTTCGAAACAGTGCTGCAGTTGCTACTGCATAATGGCAAGAAACTGAAGGGGAAGGGCTGAGATGGGGCTCAAAAACAGCACCTCTGAGCAGGCAAAAACGTTCAGCCTGGAGCAGCTCCAGCAAGAGGAAAGCAAAGGGGAGGCAAGGACATGTTCACTAGCAAGTTGCATTTGCATGTGCAAGCATGCAGTTGCAGAAGCAACAGGGCCTCATTTCTAGTGGGTTTGTACCTGGTGTGCCCCTCACTTGACCTGTGGTGGTGTGGGCTGGGGGCAGTTGCCTAGTCACTCTGTGGTGAAGCCACTGGGGCAACACCTCTGTGTGTAGTGACATGGAAGCCACTGCCCAAGCTGGCCCCACAGCCACCCCAAAGAGTCCTCCAACAGCCTTCCTACCAGCACGCTCTCTGGTTTTTACCAAGAGTTTTTCACATGCAGCAACCTTTCTCCCAAGGCAAGGGAGGGGCAAAAAGGCCTTTTTTTTTTTTTTTTTTTTTTTATTTAGCCTCAGTACCTTTTTGCACAAAACTTTCTGTGATTTTCTATCTTCAGACTTAATTAAAATTGAATGACACATTAAGAAATTATTTTGAGGAGCACTGATTGACTGACACAAATATTCAGAGACGTTGTGATCATGTAAAAAGGTTAAGTTGTAGTTACTACTTGTGCAGGTGCCTGCTGAGACACACAAGCAGTTGGAAAAAACATGTTCTTTATACACAAACAACTAACTATATTTGCCATATCCACCCAGGTATGGCTGGTCTACACTGGGTGCTTGTGCAGCTCCCCATATCCCTCTTGCCCTCTTGCCTTTAGCCTCACAACAAGGCTGTGAGTTTCTTATATCCTGAGCAAGGGTTATGCATCCTGGCACTCTCTCTCTGGTGCAGGCACCTTTATGGGATTTTAATTATTTTCTCACAAAAAAATGCAGAAAAGCCTAGCCGTGCATGTAGAAAAAGATTTTTCGTGTTCATAGTTTTCAAATCACTGAACCAACTTTGACAACATAAATTAAATATGAACAATAAAGTATTTAGCTATCCTTGACTTCAGCACATCAAGGGCACTGCTTGAACTGATTTGCAAATCTTGCTGGTGTTTGTTGCTGTCTAACTTATACCAGTGATGGGGTTGGGGGTGCTGGTTCTTGCCTTTTTATTTTCCCAGGTCCTGCCAGCCTCGCCCAGCTGTGCCGGTTGTGTATCAGAAAGCACCTGGGTCGGTCATGCCTATATGCAGTCCACAAGCTACACCTGCCTGAGCCACTTGAGAACTTCCTCCTTTATCGTTAAGCCTGTGACTATCTTTACACTGGAAAAGAAAGAGGAACCCAGAATAATTATATGAAAGAAAAAAATCAAAGACATCATTTACTGTTTCCTGTGGATACCAAACTTTAGCTGCTACATGATGGTGCAAATTGAAAATACCTTTTCACAGACAGTGAATGGTATTACGGATATAGTTCCCTCACACTCTATTGCCACATCCACTCACACCAGCCTGAGAAGTTGTAGTACATGAACAAATGACTTGTGCTTGTAGATACACATGCAGAAATCCCCTGACCCAAAAACCCACACTGATTTCCCCCGCATTTAGTGTTATGTTTATTCATGCATATGTGCAGGTTCTTCTTCTTGTCTATCTGATCTCACTGTCAAAATCCAGGTAGTGGCTGTTATTCTTGCACTAGTGTGGGAATGAAAGCCTTCAGTGCCCAACATCAGCTGTATGTAATATATTGCACATCTTTTGTCAGCTTTGGCTTTGTATCTTGCCATCTCATTCCTATAGTCTTGTGAAGTTGTAGCAACTTCCAGCAGGCTTCAGCTGTCCAGCCATTGTGCATCCCCTTGCCCTGAGCCCAGCTGCCCCCAACATTAAGATATCTTGTCCTCTGAAAAGCAAGTGAAGTTACCATGGCAGACGTGGGGATTTGGGAGTAAGCCCACAAAAATATGTGAAGTCTTAAAAACCCATTCATCTCTTCTAAAAAATATCCCTCCTAGAGCTGTATCATCTGATATCTGTCTGTGCTCATTACATGAATAATTTTTGTTGTCTTAATTCCAGGACAGAGCCACAAATGTTTTCATAGACACAGTAGGTCAGCTTTCAACGTCTGTCCTTTGCAAGGTCTAAAGAAAACCATAGGAATGAGCTGCTGCTCTTTTGGGTTTTGCAGGCTTTGACATTTCTCCAGATAAGTCCTCAGACTCTATGTAGATCAAGAGAGAAACAGGGCCCCTAAGGATGATTGTGCATCACCCAAATGTTCTTGTTAGATATTGATCACAAGGACAAGAAGTTTGCAGGCTTGTCTGCTCTTTCGTCTCCTACTCTAGAGGCTTTTATATTACGTCCCTGGGAGAAGGGATTTTTAGTGTGTTATGACTTTGCCCAACCTCACAGGTCTGAGAGGTCGATGATACATTTTCAGGCTATGAGATGTAGTGGTTTCATTATGAGCTACTTATGCTGGTACCAGTTTTCACTGCCCATACGTCTCAAGTCAGTGAGAATTAGCCTGCTGGAGCCTGAATATGGAACTGGCTCTCAGCAGCCTTTCAGCTCCTGTCCCTGCTCTGTCAGCAGCAGCCTCTACGGTTCAATGCTGATTCCTTAATTTCACCATGACAGTTTCCCTCTCTGGGACATAGGCCTAAAGTTTCCCATACTATCTCACAATTAATTCAGCACAAGTATGATAAATTGTGGTCCCAGCAGTTCATGAGACTGAACCTGCAATGCTACAGTCAAAAATGGATGTAGTTTTCAGCCTGTGTTTGCACAAATTGCATGCTCTCTGACAGCAAGAGCTATTGCCCATAAAGTTGTCAGTGACATGAATGACCTTGTGTAGTACAGTATATTGTGAATCTCAGAGATCTGAGCTCTAAATTCTCAAGAGCCTCTGAAAATCAAACACTATCAAGAAAGAAATGTCTATATTAATGTAATGTCATCAGATCTCTCTCAGTTTTATCTTTACTGCCAGCTCACCTGCTCTGTTTACAAGGTGGCAGTCAGAAAACTACCCGCTATCTAAATGTGGAGACAGAGCCTCAGCTGTGTGGGTTGTCAAACTTGCATTGCAATCACGGAGCTAAAGCAATTTATGGGATCTATTTCAGAATGTGTAATACTGAATTGATTTCCTACTGCGACCATCAATGAAAGCAGTATTTCACTTGCATAGGATTTTAAATTGAAAAAATGTATCTCCATTAAGGAAAAGTAAAGTCTATTCAGCCTCTCAGGTTTACATTAAGAAGGAGCAGAAGCTGACCTATATTTATTGCTGATATTAGCTTCCCATCAAAAAATCACCTCACCTTTGCTTCTTCCTGGAGACATCATTCTTCCTGAAATTCTTTATATCAGAGTCTGGAGGGAACAGAGTCTTAATAAATCACAAGGGAAGCTCAGAAGTCCTCATGTCAAGAAATTTCATTAGAAACTTTCCCTAGACTTTCTTGCTCTTATCTCCAAAGTTTAAGTTACCCATTTAATTCTCATTGACTGTGCTTTGTGTTGTAACAATGCACGGAAATATTACTGAGGAAATAGCTGGAGGACATATTTCATTTTTTCACAAATATACTAGCTCACAAGAATAGTGAAAGACTGGTACTAGGAGACCATTGAACCTTGTTGGTGATTTTTCAGAATGAGTTTGAAAAACAACTGTCAAGTGTTGATGCAGCTGCTCTTTCCCAGGCAGAGGAAGGGCTAACTAACGTCACAAGGTTTCTTTCCTTCAGAACAGGTGGTGTCTTCTCTACCATTCTACAATCATTGACAGAAAACAGTGATGTGGGTAAAGTAGTTTTTTTTCTGGGAACATAGACAATTTTCTCAGCTTCAGCGCCCACATCTCTAGAGGTTATATCACATCCCTGTGACTGTAACCCCTCCCAAACTGCCAGTACTATCTGCTTCAGTCAAAAGTGCTGCATATCTCAACACAATATGCTGACTATTGGAAAAATCTTTCTGAATCATAAACAATTAGTGATCCTGACCTGTGGCACCTTGGACAGTGGGACTAGGAGCTCATCACCTCACGACTCTGAGTTTTCCCAGGGAACTTGAGCCTGGTCAACATTCACATCATAGCACACATCTCACCACTCATGCTAGAAATTAATGTTGTTCTGCCTCTGTGAAAACCTTTGTGATGGGGCTTCATCTCCTCTCCATCCCAGTCTCTGTCCTCCACTTGCTGTCTAGTCTGCAGTGCAGGAGGTGCAAGAGCTGCCTGACACCTTTCTGTCCCAAACCTGCCCTTTGTCTCCTGCAGCACAACTCTCCTATTGGCACTTAACAGCCTTCTAGTGCTTATTGAATTGAAAATAGTGGTGGTGTGTCCTTGCAGTACATTAGGGCAAGTTTGATAATAATGAAAATGAAACACATTCACTGACTCTTAGTTGAAAAATCTGTCTGACCTATACACTAGGCTGACAGTTCATGATGCCTTTGTATTTTTTTTTCAGAAATTAACTTTTTCCACACACCAATTGCTCCTCATTGTGATTTTTTTTTTTTTGTGATGTTCTGTGAGAGATGTATAATATGTTATTGTGAAATACAGATTATTCCACACAAACCTTCTATCTAATTTGATTTCTATTTCTTGAAAATGCCTTGATCCTTAGGTTTTCTATCATTTGTAGAAACTCGCGATGCACATCACAAGCAAACAGAAAGCTGTCAGGTCTGGAACTGAAAGATCTTCAATAAAAGTTATGAGGAATTGTGAAAGAAAACAGAATTTACATATTCAGTTGAGAATATCATCTAGAAGGGAGAAAGACATGAATCAGCATAGCATTTCATGCTAGCATTTTGTTTAACCAGTGAGCCAAAGCAACACAGTCAGCAAATCATTTCAAGTAATATATATAGCTACTATCAATGGATAAAGTTTCATGTATGAGAAAGAATTTGAACTTGTTTTGCAGTGAGTAAAATGTAAATATCTAGAATTTTCATTCACTGCAATCAGAACAGAACTATTGTAAACGCCAAAAGCCAGCACATAGATGAAATAGCAATTTTTGTTTTTACACACCTCGTCTGTGGTATTCTCTTCTACAAGTTTGGGTTATCGGAATCACAAGCACTAACTTGTCTTACTTGCATTCAAGTGCAAAACTGAGATCTAAGTAATACAATTATGATCCAGCTATGTAAAAAATATTAAATGATTTTGGTATTTTTTGTAAGGAGATATTTAATGTTTTTAGCTACAAGATGTATCAAACTCTGTGGTGACTAGGAACAAGGGGAAAACATGAGGCTCCCAAGCCAGTCTTTGTGGGGAAGGTAGAGTTTGGGTTTAAACCCGTGTTTTCTGGAAACAGACTAATGGACTAATACACAGGGCCTTTCTCCTAGGTGCAGAGGTTCAGTGCAAACGATCTGAAGATGGTGAGAGAAAAAATATCCTGTCTTTTAATAGCTTTTCAGGCCTGAAGGCTATGGCTGTTTCATGTGATCTCCTCTATCAGGCAAACCACAGGACCTCACCCAGCACCTGCGCTAGCCAGGACAGTGCTTTGCTATACTACAGTGTGCTTTACAAATCATGGAAGTCAAGCAGCAGGTGGTGGCATGAGGGTTCTCCTTTCCATACATCTGTCCCTTCCCAGACCCAAGAGCTGCTTTCGCTGCCACTGTCAGCAAAGTGGTTCCATGCCAGAGGGTGGTGCCTGGCCAAAGCTTGCTGAGTTAGTGCCTGCGATTCTGGAAGCCCAATCTTTAAGAAAATAAGGTAGAAAATGAAGTTAATAAGGACAGAAATTACTATGTTGACTATGTGCTGGTTCTTTGGCTTTGGGTAGAAGAGCTTTGAATATCTTGCCATATTTTTAGCCATATGTTAACACAGACCTGATAGCAGCCTGTTTTTGTAGTGAAAGGTACATTTTCTACCAGGTCTCCCTGCTGGCTATAGAAGTTAACATGCTGAAACAGTGTAGAAATTAGACATCTAATTAGACAATTAGACAATAATCCCTCCATTAGGAAGGGAGGGAGATCTAGAGATTTCCAGAGAAAACTCTTTCTAACATTTATTTTCTGTCCTAGGAGTGTTTGTGAGAAAAATGTACTTTTTTTCCTCCTAGGCAGAGGAGAATTAAAGACTCCACAAGCCTTATGGCTTAATTATTTAATGATGCCCCATGTTGTGCTCTATCGGCTTCACAAACTTTAGTCCCAACAATTTTTTTTTTTTTTTTTTTTTTTTCCTGGGGTGGTGAGGAGCATGCATTATGCTTTGTATTTGGAAAAGGGGGATGTATGAATTTACTGAATCCTGGAGAAAGTTAATTTAGAACTAGGATGTTAACAACCTATGTTCACTGCACTTTTCTCACACTAGGTGCTAACTACCTACTTTACTCCAGTCAAAATGAACAAATGGTTATAAGTAGTGAAAATGCTCTTATGTTTATTTGAAGAATGGCGTAGCAATCCCCGTGAGGGTGATAGGATTTCTTAACAGTGGAAAAAAAGCATTTTTTTTGTTACATTTTATGCTTTAACAAACAAAAAACCCCCAAATAATTATGGCAATCAGGAGGGAACCATTAAAAAAAGAATATTAATAGTAGTGCAACACTGACTGAGGACAGGGCATGTGATGGGGATACAGAACAGGCAGCAACTAAAAAGTTCAACAGTTTGCTAAGTTTTCAAATATTAAATAAGGGTAGAACTATCCTCAAATACATTTAAGAAAGAAGCCCATTTTTCAGATAGACCTTCATGAATTGCCACCTGCTTAAAGGTCATCCTCAAACTCTGTGTAAACACTGCTGTTCCCTTTTCATGCTGTCTCCATCACAATGTAAGCCAAAATATTCTGAAGGACACTGGCCTGGAGGCACATCCTTTGCTAATTATTTGTTTCTCATTCTCCTTCAGAGAGATGTTTTCTTTTAACAGTTTCAGAAGGTGACTTCCTTCTGCTTGTAGCCTGAGATGTATATAAAGATACTTTGACTTTGTCCCAGGAGCTCTGTGCTTTTTATCACTGTCTATCCATTACAGACCACTCATCCCCAAATATCACAGAATGACTCATAATTAATGAGCGAGATAATTTTGGTACTTGTGCTTTCAGGATCACTACAGATTTACAGGAAGACATATATATAAAACATGGCATCCTGAATAACAAGAGAGAGTGAGGAACAGATTTTTGGGTCGGGGTTTTCCAAGACTTCAGTGAAAAATTTCCTTTAAAATGATGCCCATAAGTAATGCCAGCTTGTTTCCACAAGCTTGTTCCCACAGGTAGTTGGCATAGAGAGGGCAAGAAATTTCACCTTGAGCCTGACACTGCTTTTTTGCTAGAAGTGCTTTCTGGTTCTGCCCCTGAAGCACTCCCCTCCCACACACTGCGGGCAGCCACGGTAGCAAGGCACCACAGCTGTTCTACTGAGTCTCCAGGGGAACAGCAGCTTGTTTGACATTTATTAAAGTCCTTGAGCTGAAATGAATCATTCTGTGCAGAAAATTTCTCTGTCTGCTCGTCTCAGGTTGTAAATGGATGAGGAATACCTAAGCTTTTCAGGCTTGCAGCAGCTTGGGAAGAAATATGTTTTTGCCACAGACCATGAAATCCCTTGTTAGGGATTTTGTATCTTTTTCTTTTTTTCTCTTTTTTTTTTTTTTTTTTTGGTCTGTGTCTCAGCCATAGCAACTAAAATGGCTCATCCTTGGGACATTTTAACAGATAATTCTCTTTGCCAGTATAAATCTTTAGCAAATTGTCATAAGAAGAAACCGTAAGCTCAATGAGTGGATTCCTCCAGATCTTCAGATGCCTGCCCCAATGCTTTCATGATGAGAGGATGAGAAAAAAATAATATTTGGATGAAAACCGCTCACTTTTTCAAGATGGGGAATGAGTTAGAGAACTCTTGATTTGTAGCCTGCAGCTGCAGGCATTTTCCAGGTCTGCTCTGAAAAGGGAAGATGTGTGGAGAACTGTCCCCTCCAAGCAGTCTGGGTAGGTGCACAGGCTGGGAGGATGCAGGAGCATGTGGGTCTGTCATGCACCACCTCCCTTCACCCTTGTCAGAGTGAGAGGTGTGTGCAGAACTTTCCTTCCCCACCACCAGCCAAAGGGCATTTGGTGTCCTGGGAAGGATCTGTCATTTCTGGTCTGCAACACAGGGGATGATCCAGGGACCTAATGCGGAGTGGCCTATGTGCCAAGTTAGGTGCAGCCTTGGGAAAGGTTGGCTGGAGCCTGCTGTACTCCAGGGATGTCCCTACACCTGTAGGAAGGGAAGGGCTAGGTAGTCCTGCCATACAATTTGGTCTTTATGCCTCAGCTTCAGGTAAGCCTTACACTCTGTACATTGGTTTCCAGAGCTGATTTCCTTTCTGCCAAAACATCAGTTATTTAGGCAAATAGCCAAGCTATATGGGTGATAACTAGGATAACTTTGTGTACTTATAATTGTGTTCAGTTCATAATCCTTTATGAAGGGAAGCTCTTATTTCTACAATATCAGCATTGTGAATCAGCATCCGTTAGCTGTTTCAGAGGATTTCCAGCCTCACAAAACACAAAAGCCAAGCTGTGCTTGTGGACTGCAAAGGAAACATCTAGCAAGGCACACTATTGTTGTAGGTGGCTGCTTATTTCAGTCCCAACTTTGCATTTTCAATACAGAAAATATGGATAGCTCCTGATCTGAGCAGCTAATCTGTCCGACACCAGGTGTCTGGATTTCTTAGGACTGGAGATAACATTGGCAACAGTTCAGATCCCATGGGCTTGACTTAGGCTATTCCCCAAGCCTTCTTCTCTACAGCACTGTATGTCATCTTCCAAGAATGGTGCAGAGAGGCAAGTAGGTTGTTCAAGACAGTCTAGTAATTTTACTCACCTTAGTAATTTGCTAATAATCTTTGCCAAAAGAAAATGAGAGCACCTGCTTTGCCAGTGGGCTGCTGGAGGAAACAGAACCAGATGCAAGGTCCAGGGACATTGTCTCTCTCTGCCCTTTTTGCTCAAGCAGTTGACCTGGCAGTGTAGCTTTCTGCAGGCCATGTTCGGAAGCTAAAAAAAGCCCCACTTCAGGACAAGTGTTTAAGGGATCACGGGGTAATTTTTGTGCAAACCTACAAATTACATTTTGCAGTAGAGACAAGGTATTAGTAACTTTTCCCATAGGGAAATCCTGGTAGGCCATGATTATGAGAACAGCTAGAGTGTGTTGTGTGTTCCCATCACAGGAAGACATGGAAAGATATGTCATGTGAGGGAAATTTCTATAGGTAACCTCCAACAAGGCCTGGAAACAAGAGCTCATGAGTATGAGTGGAAGAGCTTATTGTAATACAGTGTGCTACATGAGTACTGAACATCTAACTGCAGTGAAGCTGGGGAAGAGAAACACTAGAGGAGCCCCTTAGACACCTCCATTGCATGAGCCATTCATCACCATCCCATCTGCCTTTCTGATACTCCTCAGCTGTTACTGCTGTTCCCTCCTGGTAGTGATAGGCAATGGGAAGAGAGACCAACTAGAGTGGGAGACAGAAAGTGGCTCAGTTTGGTAAGACCCACCACAGGCCTTTGGGCTTGGGAAGATGACAGATTTGCTGGCAGTCTGCATACTGGGGAATATGCTCTGAATGGGACCTGCCACCATGAGCACTGCTTAGCAGGGCCAATTTGGTTCACCTCTGTGGTGCTGAACTTGCTCGAGATACATTTGATTTTTCTCCGTGCTGGGATTTTTCCATCACTGGGATTGGTGAAAAGATATCATACCTTTTCTGTTAATGGAAATTGGTTTTCTGACAGAATTAATGTTTTTGTAGAAATTATATTGCTTTCTTCAGATATGGATATTTTACACTGGAAAGTTTTGGTACCAAAAAGATTTGCCAGCAAACCAAAGTTTTCCCACGTTTTTTTTCAAAATTAATAATGAGAAGTTAGAAAAGAGGAGGAGAGAGAAATTGAGATCTGCTCTATAACTGGATGATTTCACTTAAATTTGTCATTGGACAATACCTTACAGTTAGCCAAATTCTAGGACACTGTGGTAAAAAAATTACTACAGCTTTCAAGTACTAGGTTGACGTTTTTGCTGTCATTAACACCTACCATCTGCTTATTGGTCTGTACTTGTCATGTGAGATCGTTTTACCACAGTAGTAATCTGGACCTGTTGAAAAACCACAATTACAACACACGAGACAGTACAAAAAAAAATCCCAAGGGAGGCTTGGAATCCAAATGATTTGGGAAAAAAAAAAAAAAAAAACAAAACAAAACAAACCACAACAAACCAGCCTTTCAGTGTTTGGACCTTTTTTCTCATGGACTGTAGTGTACATGTTTTAAAACCAGCTCAGAAGGCAATGTCAGGATTTATTTTGTAACATATGAAGATGCTTATGCAGGTGTTCACTGAAAGACATTGGGTACCACATGGTGAAAAACAGAGTGTTGCTGCTCTTCTCTCTGTGAGGAGGATGCCCCTAATCCCCTCTTTACCATGAAGAAAACACAAGAAACTTGTGTGCCAGCTGTCATGCTAAGTTTGTCCTCCTCCCTGGGAAATTTGGTTCTTCTGTACATCTGCAATGAGTTGAAGCACAGATCCAGGTGCTACTGACACCAAGACGTGTTTGCTACTTCCTTCAGGGTTTGTTGGTTTTGATTTGGGGATTCTCTTTTTTAGTGAAACTGCCAACCTGCATAAGGGAACAACGGTTACCTGCAGAAATCTGGTTGGTCCCCAGCCAGGCTGATGGGATATTTGCAAAGGGAAGTTTCTGTGAGAGTGAGAGGAAAGGAAAATGAGAACACTGCATGCTCAGAACAGCTGTAAGAGAAGGAAAGCCTCTGGAAGAGAGACTTGAATTGAGGACAGGAAATTAGGGACACAGGAACTGGGCAATATTATTAATTTCTCCAAGGGAAAACTTCTTCCCTCTGTGTCTGTTCCAAGATTTCACAGCAGCTTTCCAAAGAAAATCCACGTACCTCTGGAAATGACACCAATGATTTAGTGCTCCTGCAGACAAGCTCTGGCAGATTAAACTGCTGTGATTTAAAATATGGCTATCCCAGATGTTTGCTTTGCTCATCAGCTGAAAATTACTGCCTCAGAGGAGATGTGACATGTGCTACTGTCTCAGGGCTCCAGTTCAGAGGCTTGGTAAGAAAATTGCTTTTATGGCGGTTTGAGTTAACGCAGTGGACTTTGTACTAAGACAGTTGCTGCATCAGTTTGTGGCCAATACTGCCATCCCTTGTAAGTGTGTGGGTAATCCTGCTTTTGCTGTCGCTTCACCCTGCTCTCTGCCTCTCTGGTGCTGGCACAGGATAGGTGTGATCAGACTAGAAACGCCTTTTGTGAGCCTTGTGTCTATTTACTCCATGAGATACAAACCCATGTGGACCAGGACATCAACAGCCCAAGATCCCAAGATAAAGTATGCCTGTGGGCTAACAACCTGCTAGAGGATCTCAGAGGCCCTCTTTCAGAAAGGTTGATGGAGGGCAGGGATGTCCACCCCCATGAGGAAGGTTGCATGAAGTGCTCTTTGCAACTTTACCAGCACCCAGAAAGACCAAACTATAGCTCACCTGTCAAAGCAGAGGTTTGTGTAACACAACATGACCAAAATATGTGCAACCAATAACAGACTATTCAAACAGATACCCTATGAGTCAGCAGGTCTCTTGGTCAAAGGACTAAATGGCAAAAGTCTCCCTGTCTGTGGGTGATAATAGACTAAGGGATTTCTGTCTCCTAGGCTTCTTCTTACTATGGCTGAATTTAAAGCTCTTGGCTAATGGTTGTTCTCTTATAATCTCTATCATTGTGTATTTGGATGCATATTCTGATTGCTTTTAGTGGTGGAATTGATGACATGTTTATTAATATTGCTAAAGACACGATCATATATAAGATGTGGCAACCTAGCCACTAAATTCCAGCAATACTAAAAGGGAAAAATTTTCTTCCATTTCACAATTTACACGTTAATCATAAAAAACAATATTTATGCTACTTTCCCCATTTACACATTTTCCCCACAACATTTTTAATGTGGAAATTTCAATGGCAAAGACATGATTGTGATTTCTAGGTAGACCAAAGTGTCAGCTTGCATCCAGCACATGGGGCCAAACCCAGGAGCCAGGAAGCATGCAGCAGGGAGAGCCCTGGAAGGGGCTGGCCCTGTCCTCATCTGTATTTCATCTGCAGTTGTGCATCAGCATGTGCCCTGGTTGCATTCTAGGATTCCCTTCTGGCAGGGTTTGCGGACAACGTTCAGCTGCTGTTTGTATCTTTTAACATAACTGATTACTCCTAAAGATATGGAAAAATTCCAGATCTCTTGCATGTGTTTAAGATGGGAATAAAAATGAAACCAAGCTGCTTAGGGTCAGCTGATCTAGGATCAGAATCAGCCCAAGATTAGCAATTTTTTATCTCCAAATACACAAGTGCAAATTTGGCTCCAGTAGATGAATTGAAAAAAAAAAATGCAAACAAACTAAAACCTAAAAAAACCCTTAATTTTTATTTACATGCTTTAGTCTTTTGCAAGGAATTTCTGCCTACCTGCACTTGTACACAAATAACAAATATCCAAGGACAGAAAAAGGATTTTGTGTTCATAAATTATACTAATTTGGGAAAGAAAAAAAGTTCACATGGAGATGATCCATGAGAACTTTTTGCGAACAGACCCAGAGAAATGAGGCAAAGGTCCTCCTGAAAAAAAACATTACTATTTGTTCACTGGTAGGTTCATGATGTTTGTTTTAAGCTGAGAAATTACTTAAAAATAAAAGGTCACTGCTGAGACGTGAAACTCGTGGTGTGGCTGTGTTTCAGTGAAAGGGGTTGAGGCGGTGGGGAAGGAAGGAGCTGGCAGAGCGCTGTGATCTCCACGCTGTGCAGGTGACGCGCGTGGGGCCTCCGGTGGGAAGCGCAGCTCCCCAGACATGTGGTTTCAATATCCACAGGGTAGGCAGCGATCGCTGCTGCACAGCAGATGTCCAGCTCGCCGTTTCTCACATACCCTCAGGGCTTGGCAGATACGAGGGGTGATTTTGCACCGCGTGCAGCATCCAGGGAGCTGCGCGGCAAAGTTGACTGCAAACAACTTGTTCGGGAGTGGTGCAGATCTCTGCATGCTCCTATCTCTGAGGGTTTTCTTTGCAAATCCCCTGCAGGCAGAGTTTGCTCAACTAGTTGAACTGGCTCTTTCTGCCTTGTTTTTTTGGCAAACTAAGAATTTCCTTCCTGATAAAAACGGACGGCAGGCACCCCGATTGGGCGCTGTGTTGGAGAGGATGTGACATCAGGCACATCTCTCGCTTCGCTGGATCGCTGGCTGCCTACCAGGGCAGCCAGGGAGCTGTTTCGTTAAATCCCAACCCAGGTACTCGAGTTTCTGCACAAAGTGCTACCGGCACCACGTCCCTGTCTGCTGCAAGGTCTGTTTGACTTGTGCGTGCAGAGTCTGCTTAATAGATCACTCCCACAGCTGGAGGCTCACTGGGGACGATGGAATTTGAACTCTCGAGACCAACTGTGAAGTGAAAAAACAGAAATTGGACAGACGGGGCTGAGATGGATGAGGAGGGAACAAATCAAAATGCCAGCAAATCGCAAGGAGCTGGAAGCCAGGCGTCTGCGACATCTCTGTCCAACCCGATGATGAGGGGTAAGTAATGCCCCTGCCTTGCCATGCACCTTCACCTCTGCCAGCGGTGGCGAAGTGCAGGGACAGGCTACAGTGGTGTGCTGCTCCCAATGTCCTGCTTCCAGGGAAGGTCCACAGTCAGTTCCATGAAACATCCCCATGCCCTTGCACTTCCAAAGGGACTTTAATAAGCTCTTCTTATTTGATACTGAATTTGGGGGTGTTTTTTGGTGTGTCACAGAAAAGAGTGTCTGATTCTTTACCTCAGTTCGTACAAGCAGAAACAACTGCAGCTCTTGAACCACAGCACACTGAAAAAGGAGTTGCGATGTGGCACGTTCGACTTAGATTAGTGCCAACTGGGAGCTCAGCACTGGCTTAGTTCCTCTTTTCTTTTTCTTTCTTTTCATTTCCTCTCCATCCTTTTCTCTTTTCCTGTCTCTTTTCTTCTCCTTCTTTTAATTTTTTCTTTATTTGTTTTATTTTTCTTGCTCTTTTTCCTTTTGCATCCCTCACGTCCACCCCCCACCCCCCGCCTTTTTTCCCCCTTTTCCTTTTCTTTTTTTCTTTCAGATAAGCAGACCCAACTGTTGTTGCCCATGCTGAGGCACCATGCCTAGTGGGTTCTTCTCAATGGCCAGGGCATTGTGGTCAGTTGTGACTAATGCTGTTATTGTCACCAATGGACAGTTATTCAGACAAATGACCTCTCTCTGATCATTGCTCTGTTGTCTGGCCCACAGCCATCAAAAATATGACATGACAAACAAGTAGTTTAACTTCACAGTTAATCTAATAACAGTTTATTTATATTTAACTAACAGTTTAGCTAGACATGTCTGCTTCTCATCATGGGTGTCACATATGTACATCCTGAGCCTTGGGTGGAATGGAAAGGAGAATGTATGACTCGAACCAGTTCCACACTTGAGATGAGCTCCAGCAAAATGGAGGCTGGAAGGAGGAGAGCCCACATGCAGCACTGCTTCACAGAGATCATTTGGTCCTTTGAAAATCAGAGTTCAGTTCATTCCTCTTGTGTCTGCCTGCTCCTTAGCAGAGTCAATAAGCTCTGCTGGTGATTTAGAGCAGCAATGTACTTGGCTTAGGCTACATATATCAAAAACTTTAGAAGAAAGCCTTAGAATATAAAAATGCCATTTGTAATACTGTTATATATAATGCCATAGACATATGTGTATGCAAATATGCATGCAAGAGCTTACTTCTGCTGAAATGATGTTGAAACCCTTTGCAGGCTACACTGTGCGTGACCACCACAGAGGGAAACCAGCCTGGGAGCAGGCACAGAGAGTGCAGCCTCCCTGCAGGTGGTCAGAGGCTGGAAAAAGATACTTCCAGCCATTACCACATAAACAAGTGCTCTTCTAGAAAGGTCCTGTGAAGGCTCTGTTGCCCGCAGAGTGCAGTCAGGGTTTGCAGGTTTCTGTGGTTATTGCTGTGAGACTCCTGCCGTATGCACCTCTCTGGCAGTGTTTATTTGCCTATGTGATGCCAGTGCAGTCAAATATGCAGGAGGTTTAATGTATCTTTTAGGCTGGCTGAGATTTTCAGTGGTGAACAGGGAGCTAGGTGGCCCAATGCCACTGAAATACAGTGAGGTTTGGATGCCTAGATGCTGAAGCTATTGAGGCCTGATTCAGCTTGCCTGTGGACTAAGGTGTGGGTATGTTTCAAATTTGGATCAACGGTCTCATTCCTCTGTGAAAGACCAGTTGTACATACTTTTGGCAGTCAGAAATTCTTGTTCCTGTGGTGGGACATATGGTGAATGCAGCTATGCCACCCATGTACACCAGCCTTGCTGCTTCACGGGCATCTCTGGCGAGCAAAGTATTTTGAGAACTTTCTTGAAAGTCTCTATTTTAAGATTTTGGAGGTCTATGGACAGTTAGCACTGGCATTTGCTTAGGCTTTAATTAAAAGCCTGTACATGGGGTAAATATTGATCATTTATATTACTGACAGTGTGCCTTTTGTGCCGTACAGAAGGGGAGGGTGAGATCCCAACACTCACTGCAGCCTCTTCAGGTGAGAAACACAAATTCCAGCCTGGAGCAACCAGAAAATAGAAACTTTGTGCTTTTGCTTTTTCCTGGGTGCAGGAACTGGAGAAACTTGCCTTCCACCACAGGGAGGTTGCCTCACCAGTGTAGCTTCAGGGTGGAGGTATTTGCTGCAGACAGAGCTAGGGCAGAAGAAATGACAACTTGAGGCAATGCTGTTCATGGCAGCAGATTTGGAAGTATGCCATTGCACCTAGTCATCAGATAGGCCTTCAAATCCCCTCTTCCCAGCGTATCGAAGGCTGGTGTGAAGCTACTGTAGGCTTCCACTTCCATTTAGGATAAAAGCCTCAGTACTCCCAGTACAGAGTTCCCAGCTGGTTATGATGTGTTGGCATGTACCTCGTTTTATTTTCTGATGACTTTTAATTTTGACACTTATGTGGTCAAGCTTTTAAGTTGTTGTTAAGACTTGGGGAAATTACAAGCTAATGGCCATTCCATAGATGACTGTGGTCTAATTTGGCTCTTTTTAGAGTCTTAGGAGAAACCTGTTTCTCAAGCAAGGACTGAATGGATAAATTCTGCACATGGCTGTGATGGCATACCCTTGAACCTCCCTCTTTGTCACCAGAATGCTAATATGATGATACAACAACTCGGTGCTTCGCACAAAATCCCGCCTGTATTTGTGTGGCCAAAAAAAGATCAAGCTGCAGCTCAGAAAACTTGTTCCTCAATCTAGATTTTAGAATGACTGTAAATATGCTCCTCTTGCAACTCATGCAGATTGGGCAATGGCATTAGTCTCTAAATGGGAAAATCAAAAGCTTTTTACAGCTCTTCGAAACGCAACCAATGGTAGCACAGGCAGGATCAGCAAGAACAACATGGTCAGATAAGCATCATTTGACACATGTCACTTAATGCAAAGCTATTTAATCAGTTAATAATGCTGTGCTTTAATAAATGTAGTATAGCTTAGCTATGCTTATAAGAGCAGAACCACAGCTTCTGGAAATGGCTGTCCATCTGCTAAAGCCAAAGGATGTTTGTGAACTTATTGAAAGTGTTTGTTGTGAGACATGGCCCATGGAACACAGAAGGAGCAAAGCTCAAATGATACTAATAACAAAGGATACAATTTTCTTTAAAAACTAATTGGTGTACCTTGCCCAGATTTCCCAAGTTCATTTCTCTGTTTATGTCATGTACTAGGTACCACCCATGAAACTGTATTGAGATTCTAATTTTGGCCTTATAGTTTTCAGGCTTCTCCCAAATATGTTATATAACAGCCTCTCAAAATCTCAGCCATTCATTCAAGTCTGTCCTTGGGGTTTTCTCTGTATTTAGTGGAAAGAAAGTGAGAGATTTCCAGACAGTAGAAAGATGTCTTTCCAAAGAAACTGTGTGAAATGCCCTCTGGAAATGTTTTTCTTCCTTCCCAGGGGGAACCTGGGCCATTGATATAGACCAGACACTGGGTTTTGAGGCAATGAATGCTGAAGGAAGTAAATGTCTCCCAGAGCGCTTATTGTCAGCTGGCTCTGAGCCATATAATCTGTGAAACTGAAGATCTCCTTCTATTAATATTTGTATGACACACACTTGCTGTATCCTCACTTTGTGGTTTCAACAACGCAGAGCATACAGCTATTACTTAAAATGGGCCACTGCACAGGCTGGCACCAAACACTGAAAATTGAAAGACAAAATCAACAGGTAACACAATTTTTCTCCTTGTACTTTGGTACCTTCTCTTGTTTTAGGTACTGTTGACTCTAGCCCAGCTCTGAGCAGGGGTAAATGACTGACCAGCCATACCCTCTTGAAAACATAGTCTTTCTAAGCTAATTGGTAAAGTGTAGTGAGCTTATGGAAACAAAAGCACTGGAAATAATTCAGGGCAAGGAACAAGCTCAGTCAGAGCAAGGTGATGTTCTGCAAATCCCTTCCTTGTTTTCTGAAGAGGAGTGCAGCTGCTCAGTGCCAACATGGGATGAGTTAAAAACACACCTGGAGAGAAGCTGTACTTTTGTCTAACTTCTTCCCAGAAGCTGCTTCAAGGAAAGCTTGGCAGCTCAAGGGATAAAGTAGAAGAGAAGTTTGCTGAGGTCACACAGCTGAAGTAAAGCATGCTGATGAAACAGTGCACAGAGCTGTTAGCCTTTTGCATGTCTTTCTCTTTATACAGACTTTGTTTCAGACTGGTCTCCTTTACACGATGCCTCTATCCATGGGCGTCTGCTTGCCCTGAAGAAACTCATCAAACAGGTACCCTTCTGCTGGGTTGATGTGAGCTCTGCTGAGTTTGTTCTGTGGTTGAATGCAGTCTGTTTTTCTTTGAAACCTCTAGAGTGAGGAAATCACATTGACCAGTGAAATGACACCAATGAAATGAAATCTGCATGTAAGAGATATTTTTTTCTAGGAGTGTTTCCTTGTCTAGCACAAGCTCTGTGCACTAAGATGACTGTGTATAGGAGTATCTGGGGTCATTCTTTAATTCTGGTGCAGGGAATGGGATCCCAGTCACTGGCATCTCAGGGCAGCTGGGGGATTCCTTCTGTAGCTCCTGTGCCTGCAAGCAAGCCCATGTGCCCCTGGTTGGTGGCAGCTCTGGACCCAGGCAAGGGTCCCATTAAGGCATGAATTGATATTCAGCCACCCACACAACTGTTTCTGAAGTGCCTGAGGGCATCTGAGGCCCCTGCTCCCAGTGCAGAAGGGCAAGGCTAAGGAGAAGCAATTTCTGAAGCTTATTGCTCCATTTCATCAAAATTCTTGGATTTAGCCTTTGGAGGAGTTGATGGAAAGTTGAAGGGATATTGGAGACTCTTCTAGCTTAACCTTCTGGAGCGCCAAAATTGCTAGAAACAAAAGATCCTGTAGAATTAAATCAATGGTTTCTAATGCAGGGGCTGGCTTTCCTTCAGAGCGTGCCTCGCTCCAAAGAGCAGTAAAGACATCGGAAGCATTTCAGGATTCAGTCCAAACAGCCACAGGCTCAGTGGGCAGGACGTGAGAAGGCTTGACCAGTGGTGTAAAAAGGTGGCAGTCACAACCCTGTCACGAACTCTAATAGTATTTTTTCTTCTTTTTTTCTTTTTATATTATTTCAGATTTTGCTCTTTATAGTGTAGTAGAAATAAAATCATGCTGTGTTCCTAAAGTGATGTCTATATTGTCCCATTGGACAGTCTCCTCTCTTCAGCTTTCTGTGCCAATTAGCAGTGCGTAGAAGGCACGACCTCTGATATGCTGTGTTAGTATCTACACAGACAAAGCACCACAGCCTCTTTCTCTGCTTATCTGTTGAGATGAGTAACTCCAGGCAGTTGAGGAAACTCTGATTACATAAAGCTTTAGAGCTAGAAAAGGTTTTTTTGTTGTTGTTGTTGTTTTTTTTTTTTTGGTTGTTTTTTTTTTATGTGTGTGTACAGGGGTTTTAGTAGCTGGTTATAATTGTATTTTCCATTATTTCATCAGGGGAGTGATGTTAATCTCCTTACAGCAGACCAGGTGTCTCCTCTCCATGAAGCCTGCCTAGGGGGTCATGCTGCTTGTGCCAGTGTCCTATTAAAACATGGTGCTCAGGTGAGTACATGATGGACAGACCACTGTCTCTGGTGCTAACATCTTGTATTATCATATTTTAATGCTTAGTGATGTACGATTTCATGTCACCACATTAGTGTGACTTAGACTGTGTGTTTACCTGTGCTTAAGGTATATACATTATAAAATGCACTTAACAAAGCAATCGAAAAAGCACACATATAAAAAACAAATTATTATTTTTCTTTGGATGAAGGTGCAATGTTCTTATCATTTACTGAAAGAATAAGGGGAAGTTCGTCTTGCAAAGTGTTTATAATTCTGGAACAGTTAACAGCATGTTTTAATTTCTGCACATCCTAATCTCATCAGTGTCAGAGTCTGAAGTAGAGATGTAGGACTGTTAGATCATCTGATGATAAAACAGGAGGAAAATGCAGACAGCACACAAGAAAAGTGGTGAAATGGATGTGCTGTATGCCGTCAACTTTTCAATCTAATGTCAAAATTATAGTAAATAAGAAAACTAACTCATTATACAGGTATTAACTTTCATTTTAAAATTTGTAAAAAGGGGAGGGCTGCACGCTTTCAATTAAAAAAGACTGTTTCAGGACAGGGCTAGGGACAGGTGTGTTTCAGCTGAGATGAAACAATGGGAAAAATGGGGACACATTTAACTTGGTAACTCCCAAGGGAAGCTGGAGTGTCGTTGGTTAAACATACTTTAGCACTAGAGACTTGTGAACAATTTTTAAAAAGATTTTTTAAATTATCTTTGCAATAAAAAAATTGTGATCTTCAGAAACATTAGGCAGTTTTTACCAAGAATTAAATAAAAAGTACTGAGAACTCTACTTCATGTTGAGAAATTGAATCATTTCATTAATTTTGAAAAACTAAGAAGCCAAAACAAAAGCCTGATTATGCTCTTTGTCCCCCAGGTGAATGGGGTTACTGTCGACTGGCACACTCCGTTGTTCAGTGCTTGTGTCAGTGGCAGTGTGGATTGCTTGAATTTATTGCTGCAGCACGGAGCCAGCCTACACCCGCCCTGTGACTTGGCATCTCCCATCCATGAAGCTGCTAAGAGAGGTAACCCCACAGGCATCTGCAGTCCTTTCCACAGTACTAGCAGCCTGTAGAGGTGGAAGAGGGAGATAAAGAAGATCATTTTCTTGATTTGGGTGATGTGAAATACCTTTTCAGTTGGTCTTGTCACGAGTAGTGCAGTTCCTCCCACAACTGGTACTCACCAAGGTGCAGCCCAGCTCAGTTCTTGGGGCCTCTGAGTTCATGTGATGTCACCTGGAAGGGGATGCATTATCCCCGTCACTTGCCTGCAACATGGACATTTGAGGAGGTCATCTGCCTATCTTTAAAAGCGGTGGAGAGAAACACAGCATGATTCATCTCATGGTTGGTAGACATCTGAAATGAGTCAAATAAAATGTGAGGGGTTAAGCCTGTTTTGCTAACCGTGGTTTTGCAGCTCCTTTTCCAGGTTAGAAACACTGGAGGGGGTGAAAGTATTACCCTACCACCTCTTGACAATGAGTCTTTGCCAAATTACACTGCTGCAATAGAGAATTTGCTGGAAAAAAAATGCCTGATCTCTGTGACTTGTCTCTTCCTTTATCCCTTTTAAGGTCATGTGCAATGTGTCGAATTCCTCTCATCCCATGGGGTAAATATAGATCACAACATCAAGCATCTGGGTACTCCGCTTTATCTGGCTTGTGAGAACCAGCAAGTGAACTGTGCCAAGAAGCTGCTTGAGTCAGGTAAGGATGATGCACTTTCCTTTCCTGCAACATATAACTTTGGATTCTTTGCATCAAAGATTTAGACGAGCTCCTGCTCTGGGACCTGGAGGTGTTTCTCTCTTAACAGCAGCGTGGGTTCACTGGAGGTAACAAGTTAACCAGAAGCTTCTTGAGCTAGGAACTCATCTATTATTTTCTTTTTTATTTGTTTAGCTATTATTTTCTATTTTTTTGTCATTTTGGATTTATGATACCTTCTAAAAATTAGGATGTGTACTATAAAAATATTTTAAATTATTTTTAATTAGTTCTGCAACTCATACTTCTTAGGGTGTTTTAGGAGCCATTAGCCCAGGAGAGCAGATGGGGGTACACCCAACAAGGGGCACGCACATACTCCCATACCAAGGACCTCTAGAACTTTTCCATCCTCACATTTTTTCCCCAATAGATACTTTGGCATTTGGAAATCCTAGTGGCTTAGGCCTACAGTACAGAGCAGGTTGAAACTCTGCATGTATTTTAAAGGGATGGGGCACTGGGATGGGGAGCAAAAGTTGGCTGTAGATGGAACTACATGCACCATTCCTCTGGGGTAATTTTCTTAGTCACTACTTCACTCCTTCTCAAATAGTGTGAGCTGTGCAGGCACAAATGGTAGTACCAAGCCCCAGCATAAGGAAATCTACCTCTGGGTGGGTGCCACAGCATTTACAGATCATTCAGACATGTAGCAGCTAGTGGAAGAAATGGAAATAGGCTACTGTATAGTCATTATTCTTTGTCATTATTCTTTGTCATCTCTTGGTGCTCAGGAGCCAACGTGAACAGTGGCAAGGGCCTGGACTCCCCTCTGCATGCGGCTGCCAGGAATTGCAGTGTGGAGCTGGTGACGCTGCTGATCGATTTCGGAGCAGATATTTGGGTGAAGAACGCTGAAAGCAAGAGGCCGATGGAGCTAGTCCCACCTGGTAGTCCTGTAGGCCGACTGTTCCTGCAGAAAGAAGGTGCCCCTTAGCATTTATTTTATTGGTTCATTCAGGATTCATTACGGGGGGGGAAAAAATGCACAAACTGATGCAAAAGGCCATGCTATTCCATGCTACTAGCACAATAAACTAATTAAGTTTACCTCCATTGGATCACACATGGCCACTGTGTTTTCTAGTGTCAGAATAGAGCAGTGAACTAACAGTGACAACGGTAACAACAATAATCTATCTTTCAGTCTCTGGGTTGTGAATCTACTGCTTCAGGGAGCAAACAATACAATGCAAAAAGGAGTTGAGGGTGAAAAAACATGCAAAACACTCCTTAGAAATTAAAGGCAATTTTTTTCTGATTATCTGAAACACTGAAGTCAGTGGAAGTCTCTCAGTTCCCTTGTGTCTGAGATAGGAGGAGACACAAGAGTTATCCAAGTATGCCAACAAACTCAGGCACCAAATTGTGTCTGATGGGAGTTGAGGCTAGCTGGTCAGTGCTAGGACTGGGGTCTTTGGTCAAGTGTGTCCCAGACACTGGTTTCGGTATAAATGCAAAATTGCAAACAGTACTGAAGAAAATTAAAAGTATATTGAAAGACTGATCTACTAGTTCTTTACCTCTCACTTTTATTGTTGGGCCAAGTTCTTAAGTAGGTGCAAAAGTATCTTAGAAATGAAAGAGACTATATTAGTTTTTTTTGTGGATTAAGGAAAATTGCACAGGAATCATATAATGAATATGCACAACTATATGTATACGCATTTATACACTAGGTTTATTTTAATGGCCAACATTATGTGCTGAGTAATCAGGCAGTATCAAACTGTAAGCATACTCTTTAGGAAATGCTTATTTTGCACCTGTAAATGAAGTAGTTCCAAGTTGTTTTATTTTATTGATTGTGAAAACTTTGATGAATTATGGAGAGAAATTTTACTTACCATTCTTCAGGAAAATTAGAAATAAGATGGTCTCTAGTGTCTACTCACTGGTATACTTGTGTTCTTCTTTAGATGTTCTCATTAAGTCAGTAAAATATACACATTACTAAATAATCTGGGTTTTCTTTATTTTAAACAAGTTGCTGATGGTATCACTCATGACCCCATTATGCCAATTACATACTGATCTGATTATTGTAATGAAGAGGTTTACACTGAGGTAGACCAGGAGTAACAAAGTGAGGAATCAGGCCCTGCTTGAAATAGCAACATGAAAGTAGTAGCATGGAAACAACTATACTTATTGTGTATGTTACGTATGAGCAACTGATATTTGGGTTCCCAGCCTACTTAATCTATGGTGCACATAGCAGTGACCCTTTTTGAGCTTCAATCTCTGCTGCATTGTGAATCCTGACTCCTGTTGTGCCATGTGTGTCCTGTTTATTTGAGACAGAAAAATATTTCAGGCAGATGCTGAGGACCTGGGCCAAGAAATGATACTTGGGCTCAGCTGAACATTCAGGCAGTAAGGAACTTTTCTAAGTGAAATTCAGCAATGCATGGCTCCTCAATGCATGCTGCAGATGCTGAGGGGCAGCAGCCCTGTGCCCACGGCCAGGGCAGGCTGGAAGGAGTGTGTTTTGCCATCAGAGACAAACCAGTGAATGTGCCAACCCAGTTGCCTTAGGACCAGCCCAGAGCAGGTGTAGAACATACGTGATGGCATCGTCTCCCAGGACTTTGCTGGACCACTGCATACCCTGCTTGCAGGGCAGTGGATGTCCTACATGTGAGTGGGAGAATTAGCTAATGATCCAAAAAGACACTGTGTTTTTGAAGAGTATGCTTGCACTTTCTAAATATTTTTCAGTGCAGCGACGCTGCTTGTGTTTTGATAATTTTTTTTTGGTTTTGTGGTTTTCTTCTTAAATGGAAGCTTTTTCAAATGAGATGTTTACAGACAGGGCATTTATGTGTGGGATTAGAATGGCCAAACATACGTGTGGTGTGGTGCTGCGGTAGCCAGTTGAACTTGCCCCATATCAGCTTGACTTGTTTTGTATCCAAGCACAAGGTAACTAACTCATCTGCTGACTTGTAGCAGAAGCCTTTTGCACAACGTTCCAATAGCACAGCAGTTTTCAGCCTTGCAGAGCTGCTGGAAATGTGGTGTCGTGTATGAAGGAGGTCTCAAAAGCTGATTAAAACTGCCACTTCATGGCATTTCTGCTGCAGCCCCCATTCCTCACCATTTCCCTGTGCTTCTTCCCCAGCACTAGCATTGCAGCTCTCTGGTGACTGCTGCCTTACCCACCCAGCAGGCAGGCACAGCATGTGGCACTTAAACTGTCCCCTCCCAGCTCACCTCCCTTTTGCTTTGTACAGTGCCTCTTCTTATCTCCTCCCTACTCCCAGCATCCAGTCCCCAGGTCCATGCTCACTGCTGCCTCCCCCTTATCCTTCTTATCTGCCTTCCCACAGCCCCCAATGACCCTTTGCCCTTGTCACTCCCTCCCCTGCATGCCACACATCACAGCACAGATGATATGCTGGATGGCTCAACGTTGACACACCCACAGTTATAACATCACACAGGATCCACCTCTTCCTGAAAAGGTTAAGTGACCCAAAGAAACACATAATACCATTACTTTTTAATTTTAGAAAAGCCCCAGAGTTGCTTCAAAAGGCTATGTCATCAGCATGGGACAACATCAGACAACACAAACCACTTTACACTCGTGCAGCTTAAAAGGTTTGCTGGGTATCCTAATTGTGGCTGTGTGATGACAAAGTGACTAGGCTTGAATTGAAAGTGAGCTGATGTCCTTAGGTGGGTTGTCCTGGGTTTCCTGGGGCAGAATCACAAGCCTGCCATAGTCTGCAGGATATTAGCAGTGTGGAGTCAGCCAGAGCAACTGATTTGAACTGGCTCACAGGTGTAGCCCATCCCATAAGCATCATGCTCAGTATAAAGGGAGAAGTTTGCCAAGGATGGAGGTCTATTCTGCTTGTGGTCTGTTGGTCTTGTGCCTATTCCTGCTCCTGAGGACTACCTTCCTGTTGGTTGTGGCCACCGTATGTTTGCTGGACTGAGTATAGCATTTTTTGTTTTATACTGGCATTGTTATTAGTTTTGCTGTTTCATTCAATCCATTTTCATTTCAGCCCATGGGTCTCCTCACCTTTTCTCAATCCTCTCTCGTGCCTTAGGAGGGTTTATCAGGGGGTAGAGCCCTGCACACAGGCTAGATATAGACATGGGTGCAAGTCTGGCTTTTCATTGCTGAGTGTATTGGGGTCTATGCACCCCTGGCATGAGGTGGTTTGCAGGAGGTAGAGGGAGTGGTGATGCACAGATGATTTTTCAGCTTTATAGTTTCAGCCCACATGTGTAACCTCTTCCCTGACTTTCTCCAGGGCCACTGTCATTGATGCAGTTGTGTCGCCTGTGCATCAGGAGGTGTTTTGGACACAAACAGCATCAAAAAATAACTGGACTTCTCCTCCCGGATGAGTTGAAACATTTCCTTCTTCATGTTTAAACACTTCAGGTTCAAAATGGTGCCTCCCATGACACAGCAAGGTTTGTTGAGGAAAGGCTCTTCCTCCATCAATAGTATTGCTAATCTTGCAATGTTAATTTATGATAGTTGGTCTCTAGTAAAGCCCTGAGTCCAAGAAGCACAGGACTGACCCTCTCTCAATCCTCACTGGCACTGCCCCAAGCAAATCCATCATTTGTGAGGGAAAGATTCTGTATGGTTGCGTGGTGAAGCTTGGAAATGTGACCTGAGAATCCCCTAGAAAGCATAGAAAATGAGCATGGTGTTTTAAAACATATGTCTTCATTCTCTTACACAATTTCAGATGGCTTATGGTTGACAACCACTTACAAAGGAAATGCATGTCCAAGCACCCTACATACATATTAAGGATAGGCACGCTTTCTCTGAAAGCAGTGTTCATATGTCTGTCATCTGTGAAGGCTGTACCCACATCACCGCATGGATAAGGAAAGGGAACCCAACTGAACTTGCTTGCAAAGCAAAGGAGGCCCTCAGGCAGATGTTTTGTGTTTTCTAAGTGTATCACACTGTGGATAAGTGAGTACTAACCAACAATCATCTGCATTTAGGCCAGTGTCTGAAACATGCATTTCTGCCACGACAGCAAGTAGGTCACTGCTGATGGCAGCTCCCTACAGTGCAGTCATCGTGGGGGAAAAGTTTTTAATCATCCATTAAAATCACTTATTCCTGGTGCTTATGCTTTGAGGCATAAGGGAGCCACATCTCAGACATGCACATTTTCTCCTTGTAGCATGTTATCTTTCAAAGACACAAGCTATCAGTTGCAGACAGTGAGTTCTCTCCCTTCTGCCCTGAAAATTAGGTGATATTTCCTAAGCATTTCTCAGCATGCATCAGAAAAAGAACAGCTTCCATAACTTTTCCCCATCCAAGAAAAGAGATCACTTTGAGAGGGACTTTTTTTGTTTTCCCCTTGGAGAGTAATGACCTCATTTGTAACATTTTCCATGAGAGTGGTCATAATAACACCTCTAATGTGTGGTTGTAAAACAAACAATGAAAATACTGCAATTAATGTCCATTCCAAATTAAAAATATAATGATAATTTCTGTCCCCTGCTCAGTTGCTGAGCTGCTAGCTCACTGTATGTGTCTCTCAAACAAACATGACATATGTGGTTCTTATTCCACTGAGGTGGTAAGAACAAATATTTCCTCTTACTAAACTTTAACGTTGGATGTTTTTCTTTCCCTCCCAGAAACACGTCCTGCTGTCACAAACCAAAGCGTGGTTATGACCACACAGTGCCCTTGTGGGCATTTCCCTGGGAATATCGGCTGCCTGATACTTGCGGGAGCATGGATGCTGAATCTCTGGCTCTTCTGTCAGCCACACTGTCCCCTCTCCAGCTCTGAACCATGGTGCACCTACACCACCTGGGAGCAGCAGCACACCCATTGCCTCCCCTGAGTGGCTGCCACCCCAACAGCCATGTGCTGGAGGGACAGACCATGCACTTCAGTGCTTTTGGAGATCCTTTGCTGTTTCACTCCTTTGTTGGAGATTCCTACAAGAGTGAGCCTAGTATGTGGAGACTGTGATGACATTGTTAATGCCAGTAATGAGACAGACTGACTACTCATAAGTGGAGACACTGGCAGCCTTCAGGTACACCAACTTATTTGATGTCTACTAGTGTGCTGATGTGTGAGGTGTAAGCCTTACTTTCACATATGGGAAGCTAAAAGTTAAAAGGTTGGATCAAATGCTGTCTGGAAGCTGCAGAGGGATTTTTTTGTAAAGGCTCGTAAGTGATCAGCTGAGGGATAATGGATTCACACAGAAGGAGGGTAGATTTAGATTAGATGTTAGCCCTAAACTGTTAGGTCCCTAACTCCCCATGTGATAGAGATAAATCTTCACTTATCAATTCAATATTCAAAAATAACCAAATTCATCATATGTAATTTGAGCCACATAAAATTTCACTGGCTGGCTTAGGATGGCATTCTGTATTCTTTCCCTCTTACTGGGGGAGAAAAATAAACACCTGTCTTCATCAACTGTATAAAAGCAAACAACTTGGATGGGAAAGGTGAATCCTTCTAAAACCAGTATCTCAGTTAAGCTGAATCTGCATTGAACAGGCAGGGAAAAGACACCAAACCTAGTGCTTAACTTTGAAGACTTAAGTGTGAAGAATCCCTGCTTTGGTGGCATATCTGAAAGCCGAAGATCCAGCTCATTATATTTTAGATGATGAAGAATCATTTTTTCATGTACCAGTTTTATTATTTACGTTTAAGCATGTTATGTTGTAACTTCAGCCGACGGGTTTATAGGGATAATGCTAATAGTAGGATAAAATTGCTCTGAAAAGGTGGTGAGAGTTTTGCTTCTAGATAGCTTTTCTTCTTGAAATTTCATAGTGTAACTCTGTTGACTTGAATCTCTCTGATCAAGTGTAATTAGGATGAATTCTGTATGCTGAGCTTGTATCATCTTGGTATGTTTATTTATTTTACTATAAATTGTGATCAACACTGGTGAATTACAGCTTTATGCATCTAACACCCAGTTGCAAGCTGTAAAAGTTGTACAAGGTGCAAACTGAATAAGGTCATTATAGATGAGGTTTGGATATTTTTCTGTATTTGAAACCATTCTAAATGTAATGCAGGACTTGAAATATTTTCAGGAATATATTTTATCAGAATCTTTGTTATTATTTTGTAAGCAGTTTAATGGTAGTCAAGCCACAATTGTATAGGATCTCTGTTCAAAAATAAATTATTTATACTCTATTTTGGATTTTGTGGATTAATTTTGTGGATTGTCTGATACTATGAAATTTTGGACTGAACTCTAATTGTTTGCAATCCTGCCTACAGGTGGGTGGTATATGGAATAATTCCTTCAAATAGACCTATAATAAAGATAAGACTAAAATGAAAATACCGTGTGAATCTTACTTTTCACTGATGCTTTAAGGTAGAGTTGGACTCTTGCAGTCCTTTTTCTTCTCACTTGAGGGTTAGTGAAATGGAGCTGGGGCTTTCACAAAGTAGAAAAATATGTAAATTAAGATGGTCACCATCTTTACTTGGGCTTTTTAACTGATTTGCATCAGATTGTTTCTCCTGTTTCCTCAGTAAGAAGCACAAAATAGTGATCTCGGTGTCCTTGTGTGTGCCTACAGAACAGAAACCCTTTGCTGGAAATGAGTGTGTGGAGACCTCTGCATGGCCAGAAGCCCAAGGGCTGTCTGCCAGCATCCAGTGGGTACGCTGTGGGGGTGGAGAGACATATGAGGGAAGTATTTCCCTCTCTGTTAGATGCATCTCTGGGACTCTGCCCACAGAGACCAGCTGAAAGAGAGAACAGTGACAACAAATTGCTTTACAAGGGATTGTTTCTGCTTGATACAGGGCAGCTCATGAAAACTGTGGAACTAAACAACCAACACCTCAAAAAAGGAAGACAACTGATTTAAGCAAGAACATTATCTTCTGATTTGTTGAAAGATGTTTGACACAATAAATTTTTTTGCAAAGTTATTTTAGCTCTACAGCAGTTGCTAGGTGAGATCAGCCATATCCTAGGACTCAGTTTTTAATTCTGCAGTTGTATGCAAAAGTCCAGAGCTGCCCTGTCCATTTCTCTCCATTACATTTTTTTCTCTTAACTGGAAACCACAGACATCCTAATCTAGTAAATATAATATACAGTTTTGGAGCATATGCAAAGAACGTTCTGGTGCCTCTCCACCAACATGAATTCATTTCAAGATGAGTAAGACGGAAATAAATTTTACCTTACTAGCTTAGCAAAATGGGACAGACCAGATGCAAAACAGAAGATTAGTGGTGCTAGAAGAGAGAAAAGAGAGTGTTTATATTCCTAAATTGAGATATACTCAATTCCCCTCAGACTCGTGTTCTTGCGAGCCACAGGTCCAGGGCTTCACGCTTCTGAAGCAAATTTTTCTTATTTAACACATGTACTGTATCTGTCAAAATGGAGACTGCCTTGTCCTGCAGTTCCATCCTGAACCCTGCTGGCTTTGGGTAAAAATTCCTGGGAGTTATTTCTCTGCATGTTGAGCAACTATTTGTCATTCGTTGCTCAGCTTTCTGCTCCAAGGGATACTCACTTTCATGCACACAGGCAACATTTGATACAAAAGAGCTTTCTAGGATGCCTTGGGGAGTCCACTTTTCTTTAAAATAACAGCAGTGATTGCTGGGAAGAGAAATTTTTCAAATTCTTTATGTCCCCATTCAACACAGTAACCCTTATTCCAGCCGTGTGTGAGTTCTCAGGTAGCACACCTGGACAATACCTGGGTTATGTCACCATGGAACAAAGTCCTGTTTCTTTACTGTGCCAGGTGAAGCCTTTCCTTTCTGAACTACTGCCTTCTGCATTTTTAAAGGGCTTAAAACTCATTAATTGTCACTGATTCAAGAGGCACAGGAGTAGACTCATGACTTTAGTGCCTGTGAAGTAAAATTGAATTTGTAATCTGTCAGCTGTCTCATTTCACAGATTAAACTGTGGAGTCTCTGCTGAGTCCAGGGCTTTTGAAATCCCTAGAGCTTTTCTTTCTGTGGTCTGGAAAATACGGCAGTAGCAGTTAAAGCAGCTCTTTGTCTCGTGAAAGCACACTGACTCTGAATCCTGAAGGCTCATACAGACCAGAGGAAGATTTATGAATATGACAAATATAGGGTTGTCTTGTCATCGAATCTGCACTTTTTATTAACCATCCAACAGGAATTGTGTTGGTTTTGTCTTCGATTAAATAACTGCCCCAAAAAAGGAACTGTTGGTGTTGTGAGCTTCTGCGTGGAGCAGCTGCTCTGCACTCCATAGTCTTCCCCAGAGGTGTGTCACCCTTGTACATGGCTCTCCTTTTGCACCCTTCTGACAAGTATGAGGGTTGAGGCTGACAAACTCTTTGTCCCTTCCAAATATTTATGTATAATTTCTCATATAAGATAGTAGGTGACACCTCCACCTGTCTAAGTCTCTTCAATGAGAAATATAGACATCCCTTTCTGAAAAACTCCATTCACATTCATGGGTTCAGAATAGGTGACAAATGCATTTCTGCTCCTCAGCTAATCACATCTTGGTAAGCACAAGGTATGAGGGTATCCTGACTTCCTTGGAGTTAAGCCTATTAATTCACCCCACAGAAATGGTGAAGCACTCCTCAGGCCCTGGGAATACCAGCTTAGTCTCTTTGTTCACTGGTCATTGGAGTGGGACAGCTTTGCTCAGAGCTACCAGTCATTTTTTTAGTCAGCCACATGCTCTACGCAAAGCCTTTTCCCCATAAAGCAAAAGAAGAACCTTTTCTTCTTCTTCATGCCAAAATTTTATTATTGCTGAGGCTAGGAAGTAAATAAAACCAACCTCAAACAGTTCTATGCAAATCAAGAAAATTGCTCATTTTCTTACAGGAACAGAGCAAAACACATGAAAACTATTATCTACCAGTTGGGCTACTGGGACATGGTCTTTAGAGTTGATGGAAGCAAATTCAACCCCCCTCCTAGAAGGAAACAGATTCAATATCTATCTTTGCTATCTCTGGTGCTTTGGAGATAGATCCTCATTGCTGGTGGATCTAAGCCACTCCTTCACCCAATTTATACAGCAGGGCTGCCTGACTTGAATTCACTAGTAGTTTCTCACTCAGTACATAAGAACATAAGACCAGATATTTGGATTAGGGCATCTCAGGCAGGGACTGGCAACCCTTGAGGGGCTGAAATTGGATCCTGGGCCATGGGCAGTGTGGAGGGAGCCCCAGGGGTCTGCCATGGGGCAGTAAGTTCTAGTGGTGACCTCAGGACCTGAACGTCTGGGTAGCCATGCAAATTCCCAGCGTCCATGGCATCCTACAAAGAGGAGATCTATAGATTCACCACATATTTTGTGTATTGAAAATTCCCCCCACTGGTTCTGCAAGAGTTTCCAGCTAATTTTATCTGAGAAAATGATCAATTTTTTCTTATTCTCTCCTTGATACTCCCTTAATAGTCCTTAATCTCATCCTTCCTTCATAACCCCTCTTTTTTCCAGGCCAAAGACTGAGCGGCCTCTTTAGCCACTCCTTAGACAGAAGGTAGGTGACCAAAATTTTGTGATTCTATTTGTAAATAAAGCATAACCCCACAAAAAAAAAAAAACAAACAAAAAAAAACCAAAAAAATCACAAACCAAACCAACCAACCAACCAACCCACCCAACCAACAAAAAGCTATGACCAGAGCTTCCTGGCTGCTCTCCTTGCATGCCCTCAAGTGTTTCTCAGATACTTCTTTATTCCTGGCTCATATAACCAGACAGCTTAATCCAAAAGAAATACCTAGTGAAAACACCCTCAGCTCAGTTCCTGAAGGGATTTTGCACATGCTCTCTCCTTTCAGTTATCTCATTCTATAAAAATGATCTTAATTGTTTTGCACATTTATCCTGGATTAAAGGGGGACTGCTACGTGCAAAGCTCTAGCAAAGGGCATGAAACAGAGAGCTCTTCTTCTCCTGAGATATGGAAAAAAGATTGTGCTTGATTCCTGTGCACAGTCCAGATTTGTGTCTGATCTCCTGTGTGCCCAGGCAGCTGAGCAGGGAGACGGTCAGGCAAGACATTTCTTTCCTGCTGTGCATAATGATTGAAAGCCCCTAAACCTCCAACTCAGGCTGCAAAACCAAACAGGACTGAAAGCCAGAACATTGAGAGACACGTAAGATAGGAGTAATTGAATACATTTCTGGCTCAGGAGGCTGACACAGGGGTTTGCTGCCTTTTCCCTGCCACAGCAGCTTCCAGCACTGACTGCCTGCTGCCCCAGGCACAAGAGTGTTCCTGGGGCAGAAGGGTGAGGGGCAGGAAAGCGGCCTCCACGGGGGCTGAGAGCCCTGCTGCCTTTGCCCACTCCTCCAGACAGTGCTAGGATTAGCCAGCAGATGGTATTGCTGGCACACAGCTCTGCAGATAAGATTTGTGAGAGGAATAATCAGGGAATAAATTGAGCTAGGAGAGTTGTGGTGGTGGGAACCAAAGCCACCTCAGGCTCACATGGACTAGGGAATCACCCGTCATTGCCACTTCCGTCCAAAAGCCATGCAACTTTCTTTTTTTACTGCCCCACTACCACCCAGCCTTCCTGCATCCATTGTCCGAAAGTGGGATTCAGCAGGATGCATACAACACACAGAGTTTCTCTTAACTGATGGATTAACTGTCCTTTATATTTACCTTCCTTTTACAGTGAAGACTAATAATTTTTAACATTCATAGATGCTATGAAGAAAGCATTGGAGACCTCTGGAAAAGAATGAACACAAACACTCTTGCTTGGCCACTGGCTGTTGGTGCCCTGGTAATTAGAGGCATTCTGCAGCACCCCAGTCTTAGGAAGGTTGACTCGTTGACTTAGTTTTTTACATAGCACTTTGCTTAAGATATTTTCCTCCCAATATCCATTAACACTTGACAGAAAAAATATCAGTTCCAGAAAATGGAACATGCATAACTACTGAAATTACATATAATTAACCAATTAGACACTGAAATCTGCCTTGGTGTTCAGAATGAGTACTTGCTGGAGTATAATACCCTGCAAAACCCCTTCTCTCTTCTAAAGAAATAATTACTATTGCCAGTTTCCTAATTTCACAGGCTGGCTGGTACCACTTTATTAGACAGTAGCTCTAGGTAAGAATTCTTCCTGTAATTTATTTTGGGTGAAAGTGCTCCTTGGAGCTTCTTGGAGCCTTCTCCTAAAAAACATGCAGCACAGGACTTTACAAAGCCATTTGCTGTCACAGCCAGGACTTGTCAGATCTGTGCTCCATGTTCTACATTGACTCTGAATTCAGGGAAATGTCTTGTTTCTGTGTCCTCTTTATAGTGTTTTGTTCATACTGCTTCCCATGATCTCCAGCCCAGGTGATGTATGTGTTTCATATGATGATTTAATTCATCTTCATGTCTTAGAAATAAATACCTTCACATACTGACTACACATAGGCTAGGCCTTTAAAATGTAATATATGCTGTGAATTATTATGGCAGGTCTTCATACATCCTTCTAGGTAAGGTAATTTAGTAAGACATACAAGTGACTAAAGGTGTGCATTCACCTTGTGCAAACAGAGGCAGTTACTTTGATAGTGCTCCAGTTTCTCTGAATCTTCTACGGGACCTGCCTAGAATATTGCAAATATCAGTGAGAAAAAAAAAATGTAGGTACCAGAAATGACATCACAAACTTGGCGTGTTTGTGCTACTTCTGCACAGCAAATTGCAGCTGGCTGGTGTATATAGGGTGCCCAGCTCCTTTACCAGTTTCTTTGGGCTTCACAAAAGCCATAAAGGAAAGGAGATAGGAGCTCTGCTTTTCTCCCTGCCGCCTGCATGCCCCTGGGCTCACTATTAGAAATCACCCTTGCAGCCCAAGTGGATGAGAGAGCGAGTGCTGTAACCAGCTGCTTGGAAACCACACCCCACAGAGATCTAAGTGCTGGAAAGTTTCTGGTTCATTTAGTATGGGTCCCATCTTAAGTGATGCATATTTTAACACTGAGTTCTAGCTATGGTCATCTTGAGGCTGCCGTTCCCTCAGCAGCACTGTATGTTCTGAGCTGTTTGGGAAGATGAAGCGTGTGGGCTGGAACGAACAACCTCATTTCGTACCACACATCAGCCTTTGAAGCTACTCCAGCTGACAGTAAAAGCACAGTGGTTTAACTACCGTTATGGCCACCTCAGACTTATATTAAACTGCAGATATTCTTAATATAACCAGGGGAAAAAAGACGATTTCTTGGTGGAATTTTGTATAAATTACTTCTGTTCTCTTTTCTGATTACTTTAAACAATTTTCTCTCTAAGATCCCATTCCTCCTTTCACTAATGCACTTGTTGACTCATATCTATGGAAGCACCTTGCCTCCTGGCTCCATTTGCTGGCTCATTACATGTATTTATTGCTGCATTTCTCTGAAGCAATTTCATTAAATTCTGCTTTATGGTTATCACAGAAATTTATTGTTAGTATACAGTGCACTTTCATGCTTATAGCAAGTGCAAGTTCATTCTGTCTCTTAAATTTTATTAATCTCTTTCAATCACTTAAAAATGAAAAAAACAGTGAAGTTACTGCAGAATTTTACCTCTTTCCATTAAGAGCAAAATAAAACTAATTTCCTGCAGCTTTCTGCTTTATAGCTCAAAGCTTTGGTGTGGATTACTTTTTTTGAGAGCTATTATGATTGCCCACAGGCAGAACAAGTTCAGTAAAATATCAGCTGCTGAATCTCCAAAGAAACGTTCATCGGGGAAAAACTTGCAGCTCTTTCTTTGTAGCATTTTGTAGATACTTGAGGCATTTCTGTTCCCTTGGTCTCATGAAAGGTGACCGTTAGCACTGGTACTTTTAAAGTGCCACAAGTATGGGGCACTAATGAGAAAGTTGTTAAGGGATTTGGAAAGCACTTTTGACAGTCTAAAAGGCAAATTAAAAAAAAAAAAAAGTTGATAATTATACATCCACTCAAAGGCACTTTTGTATCTAAATCCAGGCCAAAGAAAACCCCCCAAATAGGCACCAGCAATTTTTAGTAACTATCATTCATGCTCCAAATGACACAGTCACACAACTTTCCTTGACATCCAGATCCTCAAAGCTATTTAGATACCATAGTACATAAATTTTACTTGTGCCAGAGTATGAATAAGAGAACCTATGAACTCATGGGTGTTCAGTCCTTTAGTCTAGTGAGATGTCCACTACCTTGTGCTATCCAGTTGCATTTTCAAACACATCTAAGGAATTAGTTGCAAAGAAGTCCCCAGATTCCTGTTACTGCACAGTGCAAGGTGTACAAGCATACCTCCATCTCCCCAGTAGTTCTTGGATGCCTTACAGCTGGCTTCCATGACTAGAAGGGACCCCCTTCCTCTGACATGTGACCTGAGGATTTCGGATCATTTGCACTTGCATGGCAGCATTTCATCCATGTGCAGATGCAATACATAATGAAATTAGAATTAAGTATTCCCCTCTGGTGAGTGTTTCATAAATACTAAGAAGAAGACTTTGGCTTCGCTGAGGCTGAACAGCATCTGGATGCCACAGCACAACCCAACTTCTTCTCTACCCATTTCCCACATCAGGGATGAGACTGGAGAGTGCTTTTGCTTCTTTCAGACCACTGTGACTGAGTGTGTTTCCGTAAGGAGGAAGGGGGGTACAAAGTGGAGGCAGTGTTTATCTGAACCTCACCCACCAAAGATGGGGAATGATGCTCTGTGCACATTCAAAACAGCAGTATGGTCAGATGGTCAGATTGTAGATGTAATTCTCAGTACAGCTGAGAATCATTGGATGTTGCTCACAGTCCTTACCTATCTCAAGAATCCAAAATTTTTGTAAGCTTATTTATCTGACAGATGGGTGAGCAAGAAAAGAGTGCCAAGCTGTTGTGAAAGGAATCAAACGATTTGGCTGGTTTGTTTCATAAAGTGTTGGATGTGATGCTTCTTCCAAAGAAAATAAGTGAAAAACTGCTCTTCACCTTCAGAGACTTCTTTCTCCTTGAGGGACTGTAGCAAGAACTCAGGTTAACCCACCCAGCCAGGCAGGTCCTGGCAATCTATAACCCTCAGGGCTGGCCTTCTTCAGGAGAGGACCAAGCTCTACAAGACGTAGTTGGATGGAAGCTTTGGATGTTAGTGGTGGGAAGTTTACTGGACTTAATCTGAATATTATTGGGAAAGCAACATCAATGTTTCATGATCCCCATTCTTTTCAAAGAGCACCTCCTCTGCGTCCAGGAGCACTGTATACCAACAAAG
>NW_008587422.1:18272-37018 GCF_000691845.1 Merops nubicus | reverse complement strand
CCCCAAGTCCCTCTCCTCAGGGCTGAAGGCTGTGTGTGTGACAGCAGGGAGGCTGAGAAGGAGTTAGATCACTGGTCCCAAGTGCAGTCTGTAGTGGAGCCACAGCTGGCAGCCACAGCCACAATCCCACACACAGTGACATGCAGGGTGGCTGTGTGGTGCTTAATTGCTGGCTGGGGTTAAACCACAGCCAGAAGGATAGCTACTCTGAAAATATTTATGTAGTTCCTAAGTGTATGCACAAAAGAAACTTCTATGTATTAGTATTTTCTAGATTTATTGTGGTTTGTTTGTTTTTGGTTTGGTTTGGGGGTTTTTTGTTTGTTTTTTTTTTTTTGTTTGTTTGGGGTTTTTCCATTTTACCACGTATACATGAATTTTATTTATGAAGATTTTATAAGAAAGATTTAATTTCTTATTTCCATGCATATCAGAGCTTTCTGACACTTTTGTAATTCTATTATTTATTATTATATTCTAACAAGTGATTACTGTAACTAGAAAGTGTTGGTTAAATTAAATATAGTCTGATTATTTTTTAAAAAAATAAAATTCTTTACTTAGCATCATGTCTTTTTTTTTAAATTTGGCAATTTAATTACTAATTATGGTAAGAAAAAATATTTAAATGTTTAACATTAACCTTGTCTTATATAACAGTTTATTACACATAAGATGTATAGAATTGAGAAAACATTTATTTAAAAGTAACATAAATTGATTTAGAGATCTGGATTCAATATTGCAGATCTATTATTTATTGCACAATAACTTTGTCCTGAAGGTTTAGTTTTCTAGCTTGCTTGGTTTAAAACTCCTTAGCAGTGTTAACATTTGAACCTAGATACTAAGATATGATATGGAATGATTTATTTGGAGAGGTCCTTGTAGTTGCAGCATTTCTTGCATAAAGCTTCATCACCTTGAAGAAAGAATTGAAAACTATCTTAAAACTTTCTTTGAAGTAACTTGATTTTTTTTCTATTTTTTTGTGGGGAGTCAAGTTAAGGTGTTCATTTAAAAGTCACAAGAGGGTTCATACCATAAAGAATAGCATGTGATAAAATTACAGAATCCCAGAAGCACTACATAGGTTGGATGATGTTCTTCATCACCCAGCTGAGATGCCAGCCCATAGACAAAGCACCGGGTCCAGCTCAGTAGGACCACAGACAAGAAAAGGCAAGGTGAGAACCTCAGCTGAGATGAAGGAACAAAGATCCCAAGCAAAGAGGGAGAGCTCCTGCAAAGGCTTTGTTCCATCCCTTTTTCCAACAATTCTCCACACCAGCTCCAGGTCAGATGTTTGTATATCAGGCTGCTTACCCAAACCCAGGGGAGGGAGCTCAGGGACCCAATCCAAGCTCTTCTCTTAAGCATGTTTCATAGCAGCACTATCCAAGAAATGGTGCTTGCCTGCAGTTCTGGGATGTCAAAAGGAGGAGAGAAATTGTGTTTTCAAAGGCAAGGGAAGTAAAAGGAAAGGGTCAGTGACAGTGACTGTCTGTAAACACAGGCAGTCAGTCCTTCTAACAGCACAGAGCCTCATCAGAACTATTTTAAAAATTCCTCATGCACTCCCTTGGTGCCAGGCCCTGCTGTCTCATAGCTGAGGTGTGTGGTGAAGCTGAGAGTAAGGGATCACATAGTGTTAAAATTTATTGTAGAAAGTTTATCAAGAATACCAAGAACTCCCACTACCTGAAAGAAATGAGAGATATCAGTCAATATAATGATATACTCTGGTCACAAAATCACTTTGGATTAAATGATTAAGACATTGGAATGGAAAAACAACCAAACCAAACCAAACAAAAACAGGAAAACACAACACTCCAACCCACAATCAAAATCCCCAAAACCCCCAAAAAACTCAGAAGTTGACTCCATTTGTTGGAATATTTTCCAACAGATAAAAAACTTTGGACACCCTTCATTGTTTATTTTTCATAGAAGTCCTTGCAGAAAACAAGTGTTTTGATGACAGAAAGTTATTTAAAAAGTATCTAATTCATAAAATTCTTAATGAGTTTGGTCATCCCAAAATATCTTCACTCACATAGAAACTTCCTCTCTTCACTTGTCTAAGAGTCACAAATTCATCACTAAAATAATTGCATTCTGTGTCTTGGCAGAATTCTCTGGCAAATGATCCTACTGATAATCCCCAGAGAATTTAAGATGACAACCAAGTCACATTCTTTTGAGTCAGAACTGCAGAACCTCAGTTCTGCCAATACAATTATACAGACAATGAACACACATGCAAATACAAATTTACATCCATGGAAACTGCTATAGCTTTTTCAACAAAACTCTGCCTTTAAAGAGTATGAATTCATAATTCTACTGGAACTTGTTATAAGACTGTATAAAATTTTTAGGGAGGTTATCATAAATGTGATTTATTTCTGCATTCAGGTAGTTGCTTGATCCTCCTTGTGATAGTGTTATTTGATTGAGTCCATTTGATTTAAAGGTAGTTATCACAAAACTTGCTTTCAGCCAGCTCCTCTTGCTTTAGGCAACACTAAGACTGCTTTATTTATAATTGTTACTAATTTTATTCCTCTTGAAACACTGCTGAAGTAAAGAGCACCCTCTAGCATTATTTTCTTAGCTCTGTGAGAAAATGCTGAATGGTACTTGCAAACCGATTTGTATTATAATTACACAACTGGAGGATGACCTTATAAAGTTGGGTCTTGCCATTTTTTTTAAAGGATTTATGTAAATGCTTTCCCTATACAAAGCTAGAGAAAACTAGGCTGTTACAGAAAGACAAATTAACCTTTGAAGTGTCTCTATCAAACAGAATAGCTCTTTTGGAGAGATGTTTGTCTCATTATGTGTAAATTTCTTTAAAAAGCCATAATATGAAACAGACAACATCTCTTTTGTTGCTGCTTTTTAAATCTTGGGGCAAAAAAAAAATTGTTCTATTTCATGAAAGCTTCACTTGAATCTATTTGACAGGCTGTATGATTTACACGTGTGATCTCTGTGTTATGCTGTTCTCTGACAGTGAGTGGGCAATGTGGATTTTCTGGAAGAGAGGAGACTGTTCCTTCCTGTTGAGTAGCTGAGCTTGATGAGTAAAAGAAGGCTCCAGAGACTGCAGGACACAGCAGTAGCAATGAAGTGTCCCTGCAAGGAGCTGCAAGACTGCAGATCAAGAGAATGCTAAGACGACTGGTAAACAGAAAATAGCATCAGAAGCAATGGAAAATATCCTTCTATCAACAAGAATTGCACAGTTAGCTCCAAATTAGTTACTGAACTGACTGAAACTAATTAAGTTAGAGACCTGCTTGCAAAAACACAATAGGCAGGGCAAGAACTCTTTTTGCAGCCTTTTTCTGCTTTTTGTATTTTGTTTCTGTGCTGTCTTCCTTGGTCATTTCAAGTTTTATCATTTAAAATATTACTTTCTTGTGACATGTTTTGTAATTTATTTTAAGTTTATGAGGTTTGAAGAGCTCACTAGGAAGAAAATATATAAGATGATACACCTTTAATCTCGGGCTGACATGTCATTCGTGCTTAAAGTGACTTTCCTCATTGTTCACCAAACTCCTTATCCCCTTAAAAATACTGCTCTGAATGTGCTGCATCACATCTTTTTTCTTCTAGCAGGCAGCTGGTTGTCATTGATATCATCAAAACTGTTCTAAGTACCTCGTTTCACTCTTGATCTTCCTGACCCATGTCCCTGTAGTCTCTCAGAAATTTTTCTTACTGATCTTCACCACATCACGCTCTGGTCTGAAACTGAACAGGAAATTTAGGACTTGGGCTATATTTGCTGGAAAAAAAAAAATCTGAAAACTTACGAAGAGATTTCATTAAACTAAATATATATATTAAAGCATTATACTGCCTTGGAAAAGCCTCATGAAATTCAGGTTTTGCATTCTCAGAAGGTATTTGGGGCTAAAAATTCATTAAATCCCAGAGATTAACTATAGATGTGATTTCAGCTGAGAAAGTTTGTATGGGAGGAAAAGGAATAAAGGCAGGCAAATTTAGCACTGATGTGTAATTGTTTCTTAGAAATGCAGAAGCTGATAGATGGGCCCTAGAAATGAAAATGGAGAGTGGGATATAGTTCAGCTTCCTATAATTATCTGAAAATTGTCTAAGTTAGTTGTATTTTCTCCCTCTGTTGTCAAGTGAGAAACAGAAACTCCCTGTGCCACTTGCACAAATGATTAATTTTGTGGATTTTATAAAAAAAAAATGAATTTATGTTAGCTAAAGATTCAATGAATAAGTATTTTTTTACTATTTTTAAAAGATGTCACTTCATTTTTTTAAATATCATTAACAGTCCAGATTTTCATGTTATACGCAGAACCTTCCAATGAATAAAAAATTTATGCAAATACTGTGGTATCTGATGTCAACGTCGTAATTTTTTTTAAAGGGAAAATTTGTTGATACAGTTATATGGCCTGAGTGCATGTCAAATATAGAATCTTTTGTTACATTGCAGGATGCTGAAATTACAGTCTAAACAGCAGTTTGCAGGAGGTGGGGTTGCACATCAGGTTCTTGAAATGGAAAACCAAAACATGCTGCTGTCTCTCAAGAGGAGATAAGATGTGTCTCTCACACAGAGTGTGAGAGCAGTCTCTCAAACCAGATAAAATGAAAAGGAGTGAGAAAATATCTTTGGCACTTTAAGGAAGAAAGTCAAGGTGGCATAGAGGGAACCTCCACTCTGCTCCCCTTCCAAGCAGCTACCAGGTATGAGAAAATACAGATGTGTAAAGGTATGTAAGAGATGGACTTGTTTCAGATCCTGCTGAGGTCCAGGTCAGAAGGCTCATGTTTGCAGAGATTAGTAAGGGCATCATATTGATATCTTAACCTGGGAGCCCAAAAAGTGTGGTGGACCTCTTACTTCTGGGAACTCACACTGTTCACAAAATACAAAAATCATTAACATAAGTGATCAAATAGCACAGGCTGTTTTAGCCTCAGATAGATTTTTTACCTGCCTCTGAAATGCTGTGGGGTCTCTATCTGTTGCTATCATCTTGGCAGCCTCTAGCAGATGTCACATCAATACAGACTCTGTGATCTACATCAGCTAGTCTTTCTTAGGTATGAGGGTCTCTGTCTCCTTATGCAATGTTTTTCAGCTGATATTTGGATGTGTGCTATTGCCCAGACCAGATAAATCTTATGCTAAACTTAAGCTGAGCCCTTAGGCTGAATACCAGGGATTAATTGAACCTCCATGACTTTCATATGCTTTAGGACAAATTATCAACACAACTTCAATGTTAAATTTTATACTATAGCATATGTCTTCCTCTAGGTTTTTTAGAAAATAAAAAATGCACAAGACTAACAATACTTAAGAAAAAAAAATATAAGTCAGAAGTTTATAGAGATTATAAACTACACATCATGAAAAACCATCAGAGATTCAGGAAGCAGCCATTTCTCATTCCAGCATTCTTAAACAAAGAATTTCTTTTTGAGAATACTTGTAATAAAGCCTATCTGCCATGCCAAGTTTATAACTACTCTTACTTAAACTGATAATTTCCTTAAAAGTGCTTATTGTGACATTATATTTAACTCACAACTTTCACAACCAGGGTGTTCATTACAGTGTCTAATAAAATCATCTTTATTCTGTTTATTTTTTAAGTTCTCAGGGCAGTTTGGAGGAAAGTATTTCTTTTCCTGGTTCAGAATAAAATGACATAGCAGCTGCACTACCCTTAAAATTTTAGCTAAATCATCTTAGTAATTGCCAGTATATCATAATATTGTAGGTGTATAATTTGTATTGTAATTATATTCCTAGATTGCAGCACTGGTAACTTCCAGTTGACTATATTTAAACCTCCTTTTATGGATGGATCCAAGTGAAACTGTTTTCTGTGTGCTTTACATATTTTTGAGATCATCACCAACACTGTGTCTATTGTGTGTTACTATATCACTCATGATTTTATTGCACACAGTCTCCACCTATTTATTTACAGCATTGAAGCCACAGTAGTCAAAGACCTGACAAAATTTATAACTCTTTTGTACTGGTTTGGAAGAATTAAGAAGGAAACTGAGAAAATGAAAAAGAAGATTTCTGCAGTTTAAGCAGAAAATACCTAATCTGAGGAAAATGTGTGCTACATACATAAAATATCACTGTTTCATGTGTATTCAGAGCCAGAAGAAATATGTTTAGTTATGCTTTGATTCAACGATCCAATGATTTCAATTTCTGTGTACACTCTGGCTTATTCATGCTGTTCTCCCTTCTCTCAATGGGTATTTTTCCATCTATGTAAACATTATATGTTTCTACTTTTCTGTTTTTCCCATGCTTATGCTATGGATATTTAGTTAGTCCAACATTAAAAGTTTTCTGTTCAGAATTATTGGAAAATTAAATTAAAACTTTTGTACCCTATTTGTAAGGTTCTAACAAATGGGGGTCTATGGTCAACCTGTCCCAGTAAGTAATATCTGAGACAGGGAGAGGGTTTTGCTATGTCAGATTAATATGAATATAGATATACTCTATGTTGAAAAAAATCTTCTCTCCTGTTTAGATGTTAGGTTTTGTAAGAGATACATTGAACTCCTTTGTACCTTTGCGTGTTATTTGCAGTTACTCAGACTATCTTCAAAGTGACAACTCTTCCAAGACATTTGCAGATCTGAAGACTGCATAACTTTGAAAGGATTGGGAACTTTTCTCAGAACTGTATATATGTATTGTTTCAGGAAAGAAAGGGTGTTCTAAATCCAGTAAAAGAACAGTGCCAGTAAATACAAGAACAATTTGGAAAGTTGTAAAGTTAATGACTCAGTAATTCATAAAATTTAAGAATTACTCTTTGTAAGATGACTGATCTTAAAATTCAATCTAAGATTGATTCTATTCTGAGGTTGTTCTTTATGTTCTTATTAAGGGCAAAAATTGTTTTGTAGAAAATCCAGAATTTGAAAACCTGCTAGTGATAGTAACTTCCACATTACTGATACAGATCAGGTCATGTATCTAGCATGGAATATAGAGAAAATGTATCACTTCCCTCACCCCCAAAATAAAGAAAGGAGTGCAAGCCTTCACACAGAAATGTATCAGTGCTTCTTACACAGGGAGAAGTTGCAGATACTTGAATTTTACTTTTTAATACTTTGATCAATGCAGTCAAGCAAATTCTGAGCAACTTTAGATGTAAAAAAGTTATATTTGTATATTTCTTGAAGGTGAATGTTATCTGTTTATTATGACAGGTGGGCAAAATGGAATGGCAAGCAAGACAACAAGCCTAAAAATGTTCTTACCTTGTATTGTGTCCCCTAAGAATCTCAGACTTGTGCAAACTTGATCAGTGAAATGTGCAAGATTATGCCATTTATATTTCAGGAATTTGGGATGTTAACAGTTATTTGAATCTAAATTTCTGAGGTATGTGTGTAACAATTACTAATAGGAGAAGTGTCATTGGAGTCATCATCCCTGGAGGTGCTCAAAAAATGAGTAGGTGTAGCACTTGAGGCTGTGGTCTAGTGGTTAAGGAAAGTGATGAAGGTTGGACTTGGTGATCCTAGAGGTCCTTTCCAACCATAGTGATTCTATGATTTAAATTTGCATACTGCTCTCAGGCAGCACTCTGTACGCTTGTTGCATCGTGGTCTTCACCACTTAGAAGCTGCTACAGTTTTGTGGTGTTCTCTGGAGATAATTTGGTGAAGTGCTTTGGGATGAAGAGTGTTATATAAATGTAGGGTATTGTTATTGTGTACTTTGGTTCACTGGAGAAGCTGCATCAAGAAGATGGTTTTATTGGGTTATCTCCTAGGCAACTGTGATTCACTGTAATGATAGCGACTAGTACTCTAAAAATGGGACAGTAGTGGCACAACTACAATCTAATGGGGATAAAATTAGATAGTGCCAAGTTGGGTAATGGTGACTAACCATGTAATAAATGGATATAAAATTATAAGCTCTAGGTTCTTAATACACATTTCCATTTCAATAATAAAGGCTATATTTTCCAAGATTCTCGGGAGATTTTGGTAATGATAAGAAGTTATTGCACTGTTGTATTTAAGTCTCTACATTTCAATTGTATCTTAAAATATCCAAGTCATTTTACTACTTCTGACTTAGATGTCACAGGAAAATGTTTTGGTGTATATACTTTACAAATACAGTTGTAGCAATTGCATGGTAATTAAGGCTTCAATTCAGCAAAGCAGATAAGGAAAACCTCACTTTTCTTGTGATTTCTGAAGGATAATTCACACATTTGAAGTGCATATTTGCACATTACGATGAGAAGCCTTGAAGGTACTCAGGTGCCATATTCTTCCTCCCACTGAACCACTACACCAACGCAAACTTCTACTTTCTCTCACTTGTGCATAACACCCCTTCTTCATTATTACTGTACCAACTCATTTTAAAAGGCCTAAGCTGTACAGCAATTCTCTTTGCTGACTTCCACAAATGATGCTTAAGAAACAGGTCACTGGAAAAACACAAGAGACTGTATCATGTATTCTTTGGGATACCAGACCAAAGCCAAGAAACTTATTCCTGTTTATTATCTCCAGTCCTTACCAGCACCAGGGAACACAAGTCTCTGACTCCAGACTACAGCAAGGGTGCTATGTTCTGCTTGATTGCATTCTGTTGCTGAGAAAGCATAAAAGTTATCTAGGCCAACACAAGGAATTCCCCACTTGGCAAATGGGAAAAGATTCCCACATGACAATGAGGAACCTAAGAAATTTGTCAGTAAAATGTAGGCTGTTGCCACAAACACAGTCATACCACAGGATGTACTTGCAGATTAAATAAATAATATATTCAGAGAGATTTCTAACAATCATGTGACAGCATCCTGGAGAGCTTGTCATCCACTGCAAGATTGTCATGTTCCTTCTCTATGTCCTGAGTGTTATACAGAACTTGAAAAATGCATTCCAGGTGCTCTCTTGGAGAACCTATTAAGTCTCATAGTTAACCCCTGGAATATATAAACAAAGAACTAAACAATTGGCTTTACATTTGGAACAAATTAAATCTTAAATTGCTGCTGCAGGAGTTTCAGTAATTAAGGCACCTAGAAACATTTCAATCTAGATTACCAGAATTTGGTGTTTATGACATACTAAGACATATGAAGAACAAAACAAGGTGACTTGCAAAGTGAAACTTCAGGTAGAAATTATCTGCCCAATTTTAAAGCTTTAAAGGTTTAAATCTCATCCTGAGATAGTCAGGTTATGTGTCCTTACAGTAAATTGAGAGAAAAAGAGAAATAGGCACTTGTAGAGACAATAAATTTCATCATAAGATATTAAATTGGCATTTAGATTCTTAAAATTAGATTTTGAAAATACCAGTATTACTTTCCTCATATCATTCCTAACAGTTTAAAGGAGCTAAATCAAACATCAAATAACTAGAAAAGAACAAGTAAAGAACAGAAGCAGTAATGGAAAATCTGATCATAACACTCAAAAGTGAATGTTTAATATATATCTCCTTACTGAGAACATTTTAAAAAGTATCATACGTCCTGGGAAATTAAAGTGATTACCTGAAGGATTGCACAAACACCTCTATGTCCCTGTGATTTGTAACAATACAGAATGCACACAGAGTTAATTGCCTTGTCTCATTTATTTTTATAGTTTCTACAAAGAAAATATCTCAGATCTGGAGAGTCATTTATATGGTATGATACAACAGCAGACTGTGAAGACTTCCAGCACCTTTTGGAATTTGTGTAATGTATATTTGACCTTTGTTTGCTTGTGTACTGGATCTGGCTGGGGTGGAGTTAATTGTCTTCACAGCATCCCATATGGTGGTGTGTTTTGGCTTGGTGACTAAAAGAGTGTTGATAAACACACACCAGTGTTTGCACAGCATCCAAGATTCACCTTTTTCCCATTCCCTCTATCTGTTCCCATTTGTTCCCCCATTCCTTCAAGAGATTTGGAGGGGGTACAGCTGAGACAGCCAACCTCAGATGGCCAAAGGGATAACTGATACCATACATCATGCTCAGTAATGAAACAGGAATAAAAGCTGAGGAAAAGGAGGAGGAAGGGAGAGTGTTTGTGGTTATGGCTTTGTCTTCCCAAGCAACTGTTACGTGTGCTGAGGTTTTACTTTCCATGAAGTGACTAAACATCTGCCTGATGATGCAAAGCAGTGAACCAAATCCTCCTTTGTTTTACTGAAGTGCACAGCTCATGCTTTCCTTATTCAGTAGTCTTTATCTTGATCCATGAGTCCTCTAGCCTTCCTTTGGTTTTCTCCTCATCCCACAAGAGGGAGGACTGAGTGAACAGCTGTGTGGGTATTTGGATGTTGGACGGAGTGAACCCCCTGCAACTTAATATCACACTTTCTATGACACCTAATAAAGGAAAGGTGACTGCTTCACAATATATTTTTTTTTTCCCCCCTTGACAAACTTTATGTGAAAATAAAGATATAACTCATTGAAGCAGAGCATTAAGTATAGCTACTGTCAAGAGTCTCTGGCAGTACAGTTTGACAGGTCTTGACAGCAAGTAATAGAGCTTTGCCAGTTTGCAGTAGCTGAAAATCTGGCCCTTCATATTGTTCTCCTAAGGAAGCTGCATTGTGATTACTTTAGTCTCTATCTGAGAAACAGAGGAAGCATTTTGCCACTTGCAAGAAGAATCTATGATTTGAAGGCTCAGCCACTGACAGCTGTAGCTTGACATTAGAATGTTTTACCAAATTACTGTTGCTCTGCTATCACTAGATTTACAGAGAAGCAGGCACTGACCTATTGTGAAACTTATATATTTTCAGGGGAAAATTTGAGCTGAGCTCAGGGCTCTATATTTGTCTGAGAACAACGCAACAAAAATATTTCTGAAGTTGCATTATGTTTTCCCAAAGTAAGATGAAAACCAAGCAGTTTTGAACTTGAGGCAGTTTTATTCTTTTTTTTTTTTATCCGATTTTATTTGTTTTATAGGAATGAAGGACAAATTTATCTGCAGGAAGGCCATTCTCATTAAACTTACAACTGACTAACAAAAATATTCTTATTGCACTAATATTTGAGCTAGTATTTTGTTCAGCTATTGATCAGATTTCAGGGTGATTTAGCTTAATCTTTTTCTTTTATTTTAATGAGGATATCACAAATATTGAAATACATAATTCTGCACCTCAATGCATAAGTTTCAGGGCTGTGTACTTCTAGAACTGACCTAATAGTTACAGTTCAAGACAAAATCATCACACAAAAATAAATAGAGTGCCTTTTGGTATAGTACTTCTCTTTTTAGCTTTTTTTTTTCATACATTTTTTAGTGTGACTCCAAAGTTTCCAAGTATTTGCAAAGCATCTTTGTGTCCCTTGAGTAAAGTTACAATACATCCTGTAGCAACATGTAACAGCTGTAGTAAAACTACTTCACAGTAATAATAAATTAACGTTAGAATTGTGTAGGCAAAAGTAAAAGAGATTAATAAATAGCATGTTTATGTTATTGGTTTTGTTAGTAGTCTATGCAGAATAGTGTTGAAGGAGAGGTATGCTATGCTCTTTTTCCTCAGAAAACTCTTAAGTCAGAAGGTAGTGTCATGGTAATACATACTGCTTTGGGACATCAAAACCACAGAAGACAGAGGTGAGGGCACTAGAGAACTTGGCTGCTGAACACGTACTGCACAGAAATATAGCAAACCACAATAAACTGCGGGTGGTTTGGTACCTGGTGATTACCTACTGGTAATTAACACAGCCACTGCATCTCCTGAAATGGACCATTCAGCAGCTAGATGCTGTTCCCTTTGGTGTGAGATGTAAGCTTGGCAGGTGGTTCTTCTCTCTGTCTTTTTAAGGGAAGCTACTGTCTTTCAGAGTACAAGTGCAGTAGGCCTAGGAATTGTACTGCACTACCTTCCAGAAACACATGGGAAATGCATTACAGACTTTAGCAGAATATGCATATTTGGCAAGAGAGTGAAGTCATCATAGTTCCAGGTCACCTTGTCCTGTTTTTGAATCAGCTTTTCGTATCACCAGCAGTTCCACTTCAGCTAATACCCTAAGTACCCCCTAAAAATCCTGTATGTATCAGCAGGAAAAGATTATCTGTATCTGAAACTATCAGCAAAATAAGACTTTAAAAGTTTATGCTGAATTTACCTGAGTGATGAGGAAATCATCTCATGCCAAAGCATAGGCCTATGTTAGTTGAAGCAGTATAGTGGCAAGATTTTGGCACAGTGTCAGGTAATCTTGACAGGTTTTGTAACTGTGTTATCAGGAGTGAGAAGTCAGGGATGAAAAGGTGTAGATCTTTTAAATAATATATCTGCACAACTAAGATAGATTGGATAAATAAATAATGTGAACAAGACTGGCTGATTCCACAAATAAAGGAAAAAAGAAAAAGGAAACAGATTCTAAATGACTCATAATGTTGTCCTTAAGGTTTCCTAAAAGCTATTTGGTGCAAGCCTATAAATTAAAATGAAAGTTGATGGTTATTTGCAAGAATGAACACAAGTTAAATTTGTTTCATGTACATAAATATTTTTCTTAAGCTGGATTATTTCCAGCAGTATATTTTGGTTTGATCTGGTTTCATAACTAAACTTTCACTTGAACTCAAATACTGTCAAGTATTTGAGTATACTTGAGTATACTTGAGTATACTGAGTATATTTTATTTTGGTTTGGCTTTGAGATTTTGTAGGGTTTTTTGTTTGTTTGTTTGTTTGTTTTGTTTTTCAATGAAAGAAATTTGAAGAAAAAAATTAAAGTGCATTTTCATATATTTTCTTTAACTGGAGCTTAGGTAGGGTAAAAAATTCAGGGTAAGAAATATTGGATGTTGGAGGTCCATGTTTGCATTTTCTCAATTCACTCTCTTCACAGTGGTGTGGGAATATTTAAAGAATTTTCATAGCATGATGTTAACATTATTCCTGAGAGCTTAAGAATCTTTGTCTATTTAAATCAGGTTGCCTCTGTTGTAAGACATGTTGAATCTTACTTCCCCAAACATTAATCTGAAAGTGAACATACTAATGATATCCTGAGGGGGAAAAAAAAAATCTAGTGACCTAAGTGGGTGTACATGGCAAAAGTGTGTCCTTTAGTAATCAAAATGTTTTCCAATCAGACTCAGAGAATGGTAGGGGTTGGAAAGGACCTCTGGGGGTCATCTAGTCAAATGCCCCTGAAAAGCAGGATCGCCTAGATTGCCTATGCATCCAACAAGGTTTTCAAACTCTTCAGAGAAAGAGACTCCACAACCTCTCCGGGCAGCTTGTTCCAGGGAGGGAGGGAGGGAGGGAGGGAGGAAGGAAAGAAGGAAGGAAGGAAGGAAGGAAGGGAGGAAGGAAGGAGTGAAGGAAGGAAGGATCCATGCTTTGCACTTTTAGAATTCAAATCTTGTTTTACAGTCAATTTTGATGTGAAATTGGTCTAGACCAGCTCATTATGCTACCAGCAGGAAGACCCTATTTTGTCAGTGGAGCGCAGAAAATTGAGGCTGGTACAGTGAAGAATTGAGTTTAATATCCAGAAAACTTTCACTTTTGCTTTGTGCTGTACTGCCTGGTAAAGAATTCATGTTGACTGTGCAAGTAGTTGTTAACCAGTCATCTTAGCAGTACATGAGAAGCTGTTAACTGACCCTTCTTGTAGCAGGACAGATAAGATTTTAATTCAGAAACTGTAATGCAAACACGGAAGAAACTAATCATAGAGTTAGTTTGGACTGAGATTCATATAAAAAAAAAAAGAAAAAATCTGGGAAGTTGAAGTAGTCCATGAGAACAAGGGGTAGCAATTGTGAAACCTCTCCCAAATGCTTACAGAGTATTTCATCTACATCTTCATCCTGCTTGGGCTGTCTATAACAGGCTCCCATCATATCTGCCTCGTTGGCCTTCCCCCTGATTCTTACCCATAAAAAACCAACCATGTCATAACTCTCTCTAACATAGGGGGCCACATCACCATCTCTTCTTCCTCCCTTCTGAAACGTTCATAGCCATTGATTGTAGCACTCCAGTCATCCGAGTCATCCCACCACGTTTCCATGTTGGAATAAAGCTGAAGGGCTTAAAAAGATCAAGGCAGGCAGGATACACTGGGTTGACACATCTGGGCAGATAGCGTTCAGCATCTGTGGTAGCCCCAAAACATCACCAGGGTTTGATCTTATTTAGTTAATCTGCTTCAAATATGCCAGATTCTCACTGCTGTTGCAAACATTATTCTAAGGTAGAACCTAGATATTACAATTAGGCAGTGGTGTAGTATATTGTGTGTTATCAGAAACAATGAACTTGGACTACAAGGAGCTCTAATGTTAAGAAAAAAAAAAAAAATCAGAAATCTTTTGAAGTGCAACAAACTCTCTGTATGAAAAGCAAACACCTTAACAAATAAATAATACACATTTGGATTATTCTGTGTTTTAGTACTTACTTAACAACTGTATTTATTTTATCAGTATGTTTAGATAAAATACATAAAGGGATCTAAAAAAGCAGCTGAAGTCCTGAAAGTGTACCTTGGAGCATACAAAATGAGGGTGTCTATGTGTTTCTCCATAACTGAATTGCATCCTTAGCTCGCATGTAACCATTTTGTTACAAAAATTTAGATATATATCTGAATCTTATCACCAATAAAAACGCTAGATGTTGTATATCCATAATGACATTTATTCAATTATTATCTAATTATTTACTATATATTTATATATATTTTATTATAAGATATCATTAAAATTCAATTGTTTATAATTAGCACTGTCTTGGATCAATAATCTCAACTAAAATCCTAGTTTTCTGCTGGAAATACAATTTTCTGTTGGCTAGCTATTCATAGAAGTCTAGAGCTAGGTGGGACTGTAAAGCCCTAGTACAAATGCTAGTTAGGGGTCTCAGTAAGAAAGAAATTCAGACTTTCAAAGTATTGATTGCACACAAAGGAAAGAAGGGATAAGGTAGGTAGTTTTATATTTTTTTTCAGATGCTGGGAACCACAAGTTGTGCAGGACTGGATGAAGACAAATCAGTGCATAACATGTAGTATAGACCTCATCCAGGGTGAGCTTTACAAGCATTTCAGAGCTTTTATTGGATGATAACTTCGGATAACTATTGTACCTTTACTTTGAAGTAAACAACTCTATTCACTATTTCTAGTGTCAAAGAAAAGAATGTATGAAGACTTGAACCAGTCTTCTGGTTAGGACCAGAATAGTGCAGGGAAGAATCCCATGACTACCACTTAAATGTCTACAAAACTTCCTTTTTATTTTATGAATATTTATACTTTTATTTTACTTCAAATACCACTCTTTTTCTTTTTGTAAGGACCCATACCTGATCAGCAAACAATAGTTTTGCAGGCTTTAGTTCTTTCTCTTCTTTTTTAGTCCTGAAAAAAAGTGAGAATGAACATTCAGGAGAAACTCTAAAACCAGCCACTTCTAAAACTGATTCCGCTACAGACATTTATTTTACAGTGTCTTTATTCCTTTGCTTTAATCATGATGCAATCTTCTTTTCCCCTTTTTTCTACAATTGCCTGTGTTAAGCTACATGCAATTCTTTCTTTAGAATCCATGACAACTGAGGTGAAGGTGGTGTTATATTTAATTATAACTAATTTCTCTAGTGTTGCCCATGCCATTCACTGAATTAAATCAGAATATATTGCAGGGTTCATAGTCTAAAAATCTGTGATGCATACATAAGGACTAATAAAGATTGAAACAGTAGAAAGTTAGACATAGTAGAATAACCAGCACAAATGAGCACCACAGTTATGAAGCTATGAATACTCATTAACTGTACTGCTTTCTGTCTCAATACATGTCTATTTATATATACTTAATTATCTCCAAGGCGAGATTTTCCTCAGTTGAAACACATTTCTTATCTCACCCAGCACCTGAATATGAAGTTCTTTCATCCTAACAGAGTGCTCTGAACTCTAGGTTGTCATTGTCTTGTATAATGAAATTGTGGCTTTTCCACATTATTTTACAGCAAGAAGCAATAAAGGAATGCTTTTCCCTCCTTACATACAACTTCATGGATCACAAGTCCAAATAATCAAACGTCAGGGGTTTTATATGCTGAAGGTATTTCTTGAAATCTTGGTTCCTTTTGCACATTCCTAGCCCACCCTACTCTTCACCCTTTGAGCTAGCATCCAAGCAGTCTGTGCATAGGTGTGCTCATGGCTGGTACACATCAGACACCGGGGCAGCCCTACCTGCACACAAATCCAGGGTGCACTCAGTCCTGACACACATTGCATTACTTTCCATGGGTCTGACCCACTGAGGAGTGCCAATAACAGAGACTGCCACTAACAAAAAAAACAAAACAAAATAATATCCTACCTGATTTTCCCCCAGAAACCAAGACATTTCACCTCTCTATGATTTTCAGAAACCATTAGTAGTGGCTCAATAGCCTTTTGATATGAAGGAAAACAGATAATCCAGGCCAAGTGATAGGTACTGTGTTTCATTTAAGAATATTGTACTCCCTGAACAGCTTCTTATCAAACTGTATATAGACAAAGCCTTTATTGCTTTGGAATTATGTATTCCTTTCTGATATTAATGGCAAGGATGTTATTTTTTCAGTGAAGACCAGTAGATAATACCGATAACTTTTTCTGAAAATACTTAAAACATTAATTTAGAAAAAAAGAAAAGAATGATACATAGCTCTTAATTAGAGATGTTTGCCTCCTTTGCTGAAGAGACTGAATAATCAACATTTGCTTTTTGTAAGCATAATCATCTGGTAAGTTCCTGTAGTAAAACGTCATTATGAGAAATGCCTTTCCCCCTTTCTATCTGTTATGGAAATGTCACTGTGTTTATCCTAAGGGAAGATGTAGAGAAAATGTTCCTCCAAATCCTAACAGATTTATTCTTCCTTGCTATGCCTGGAAAAGAATGATTTGACTGCTGTGCTCTGTCTATGAATGAACCCACCAGGAGTACATCATCACTGTGCCTAATTCATTCATCCTCTTCCAGTTCATTTCACTGGGTCCCAACGGGGAACATGGGCATGCCAGAGGCAGTTAGCTCTCTGCAGCACAGCCACACTGTTTGTGGAATTTCCAGAGGAATAAAGCATTCTGTGGACATGAGAAAACAAAACAAAACAAAACAAAACAAAACAAAACAAAACTGTTGTGAGGTTTATCATGACACTTTTATTTTGGGGTGGAAAGAAAACTACCTACTTCTATACATAAAATTATATTCTCTAACCGAGTCTTACACCCTAGGAATTAAGTAGATAGCGTTTCACTCATTACCTGTTTTTGTAGATTTAGTTTAGAAATCTTGATGATGCACAGAATAATAATCCTGGAATCAGACATACAGTTTATCATATTCCCCAATTTCCACTGCAGTCAAAAGTGCAAGGCATGGCTGAACCCATAGCTTTCTCCTCTCTACCGGTCAAGGTTGCAGTCTGATGACATATATGTATATATTTATACATGTAGACATATTTGTGTAGTATATAAATTGTAGACACTCGATAGACCCAGTAGCTGGCCTCAGCTCCTCAGATCTCTCAGTTTACTGGCTCCATTGTCAAGCTCCCATACCTTCAGTCTCCCCAGTATATGGTTCCTAGGCTTTCTTGTCAGCTACCTGTTAACTACTTGAGCTTGAAGTTCACTGCTGAATTATGCACACACACAAGCACGAGGTTGATGTTCCCTGGGGAAACATATAGACCAACTCCCCAGCTGTTCACTCCCAGATCCATGGGCCACTATGACCCATTGCCTCTTCATCAGCTGCAGAGGCACTAATACTTCCATTCATGCCCACTGCACAGGTTTTAGCTAGGATACAGTTGATTTTCTCCACAGTCTTTTATATGGTTCTGTGCTTTGGATTTGTGACCAAAACAGTATTGATAACATACCCAAGTTTCTGTTATTGCTGAACAGTGCTTGCACAGCATTAAGGTCTTTTATGCTTACATTTCCCTGCCAGTGAGTAGGCTGGGTGTGGGCAAAAGGTTGGGAGGGGATACAGCTGGGACAGCTGACCCCACCCTACTGGAGGGATAGATCATGCCATGTTGCATTGTACTCAGCAACAAAAGCAGGGGAGGAAGGAGGAAGAGGGGAGCCTATTGGACATTCTGTTCCCCTCAGGAAAGAGTCTCCTATTTTGTCATAAATCTCCAGAATCATAGTCTAAAGAAATTAAACACATATCTATAGATTGCTGGACTGCTGGAAGCAAATTTTGGTTATTCACCAAAAAACTAACACCACTTAACACCGTTTTGACATTGAGAGGCAGAATTTCATTCATACATCAAAATATTTCCTTTCAGTTGTAAAAAAAAGCCTTTTCACTTATGGCCATATTGAGCTTAAAATTTTCGGGAAGCTAAATAACATCATTTGGTTTCCATTTTGTTTGAGGTACTAAAAGGAAAAGAGTAACTCAGATTCTTAGTAAAGGATTACTCTCATCAAACAAACATAATTGACAGGGTGGATTACTCTCACCTAATAGATGTCCACAGTGCAGAATCTGTATCTGGACTAGTCATGCTAAACCCTTGCTTGCATAATCAATAGACAGAATAGACACTTAGAGGGTCTGATTCAGCTGACCTGTTTTAGATATTTATATTTGAACATATATCTATTTCTCTCCAGTGACTAGGG
>NW_008587422.1:9172-18241 GCF_000691845.1 Merops nubicus | reverse complement strand
ACTAACTCCGACATCAAGCAAACATACTTCTAATGAACAGCAGAATCTAATGGACTAGGACCAAATCAGGACTTGGCTTATTCCCACTGAAGAATAAAATTGGATTTTCAGACTCCTGTAGAATCAGAGAACATTAAAGTTACAAAACAGAATCACTTTTTCCCAGATGTCATTTTCACACTTCTTCCTAACAACTTTGAGCTATATATAGATTAATCCTGACCTGCCATCATTTAAGCTGTTTTTACATATGATTGACACAAATTTCATAGATCAATTCAGAGCTTAGGCATCCCAGATAAGAAAGTTTTGTCTGGGATTCATATCTAGAGTCATACACCTAGATTTAGGGGTCTACAGTTTGAGATGCCTGACCATATCTGAGACATTGTGCTAGGTCTAGCTGCTGTGTTACCAGCCATAAATAACCCTGCCCTTAATGGAGCAGTCCTGAAGTCAGCTCTGATATTTCACTTACACTAGATGCCTGTGCTTGGCTAACTAAATAGACCTTCTACACAACGCCGTCACTGGTGTCTGAAGAGCTATTTTGCTGAGCCAGACCTTGACAAACTGAACTGAGAAGTGAATAAGTGGGTTTTGGTTTTAATTTTTAGTAAAAAAAATGAGGACTGGTAATTTTCATGGGGTTCTGTTTTGTTTTGTAAATGGTTTAAAAAAGCCATCTAATTCATTCTGTATAGCAAAAGAGTTCACTAAACCCAGCATAAAAATAATAATAATAAAAAAAAAAAAAGTATTTTTGAGGTACTACCTTGGAAACTGGCACAACAGGTTAGCACAAAAGAGTTCCACAGAGGAAAGACAATTTGAAAAATGAGGAAAGCAAGGTGCCCAACAGAAACTGTCCTGGTAAACAAAATGTACAGTTACTGCATTTCTATTCTTCTTTTAAGGGACATCTGTACCTTAAACTGATGTAAAAGTACTGCATGCTGATTCTTCAGTGTTTTGTGTATTGTTCCTATAAGTGTTTAATCTTATACACAGATGCAGAAAATGTATGCTACATTTGCATGTATTTTTTTGCTTGAAAAAGGAAAGAGTATTGGTTTGAGATACTAAATAAAAGTAATTGGGAGGAAAAATCTAACATTTTGCAATTACATAGACCTCCTCTAGACACAGAGAAGTGTTTGGCTGTTCTCTATATATATGGTTTACAAAAAAGGCAATCAATTTCTTTAATTCTTTGAGTGACATTTAAATTGAAGGTCATTACTCTGGGTGTTTCTACTCTCGGGATACTAAAACTTTAAGATATTTGCACTTTGATGTAGTAATACAGCTCTAGATAAACAATCTTGAAAACTTTGGCTTTGGAATTTCACCCTGCAATAAGTCAGCACTGAAGAGAAGAATAACTCTTCTCTCCCAGTCACAGCTTGAAGTCTCTTAAGGATCACATGTGCAACAGGCAAATATATAGACCTCTGAAATCAGATGGGTATAGAATCATAGAATCATAGAATTTTTTAGATTGGAAAAGACCTTTAAGATCATCAAGTCCAATCATTAATCCAGCACTGCCAATTCCACCACTATACCACGTCCTTAATCCCATATCACGTCCCTAAACCCATATCATATATACAGACATGGGCTTCCTCATGGGACAGCTTTTCCTTTTCATGAAGGCTGAATCATTTCCCAAAGGCTCCACTGCACACAGAAATGACCAGACTGCATCATCCTCAGGCTATTGCCAGGAAGAGAAAATAACCCCAACCCTTTTCTTCCATTTTAATGAACTTTGAGGGGATGGGGAAATGTGTCTCCGTAAGTACACAATGTTAGCATTGCTTCTTACATTTAGCACCAAACGCCCCTGAAAGGGAAGGGGAGGGAAGGGAAGGGAAGGGAAGGAAAGGAAAGGAAAGGAAAGGACAGGAAAGGAAAGGAAAGGAAAGGACAGGAAAGGAAAGGAAAGGAAAGGACAGGAAAGGAAAGGAAAGGAAAGGACAGGAAAGGAAAGGAAAGGAAAGGACAGGAAAGGAAAGGAAAGGAAAGGACAGGAAAGGAAAGGAAAGGAAAGGACAGGAAAGGAAAGGAAAGGAAAGGACAGGAAAGGAAAGGAAAGGAAAGGACAGGAAAGGAAAGGAAAGGAAAGGACAGGAAAGGAAAGGAAAGGAAAGGACAGGAAAGGAAAGGAAAGGAAAGGACAGGAAAGGAAAGGAAAGGAAAGGACAGGAAAGGAAAGGAAAGGAAAGGACAGGAAAGGAAAGGAAAGGAAAGGACAGGAAAGGAAAGGAAAGGAAAGGAGTAAACAGAAGAAAAAGGAAAGCTTTCTGCTTGCTTGACTTCCCAGATATTCTTAGGAAGAGTAACTGTCTGATTATTCTGTGATGTTAGGGTATGAGCTTTTAATATTAGTTTGCTCCAAAGGATGAGATATGATACCTTACACAGCTGGGAAATTGTAAGGACTTTTCTTACTTAGAAAAAATACCATTTGACTAGCAGAAATATTTGTCACATTACATAAATACAGATTATGGCGCCTATTGAGATCAATAAGTGATGGATTGTTATTATTATCTTTTTAATGAATATGGGAAAATATGGTCTCCATTAGAAGTCCATCCAGAACTTCAGGAGTGATGAGACTTACTTTTCAGAAGAAGAATCAGTCCCTGATTCTCTCAGCCTAATGCATCTGTAATGGATATCTCTGGATCTATGCTGAGCTCCATTAAATCACTTTGCTGGATACAGAAGTACATCCATATGAATCAGCCTGTTGATCAGGCCCTATGTTCTGGCAAAGATCATCAGAGTGATGCATAGGCAGTCTTGGAGTCCCATTTAAACACTTCCAATAGACTGCAAGTGGGAATTAAACGCTTTATAGGTTTCTGATGGCTTTTCACAGAGGGAATTATACCCTAAATGAATGTACAGGCTGCCTACATCTTTTATATAGTGTCAGGAATTGATAAGCTGCCTGTGTTCAGAGAATTTCTATACCCTTTTTACACTGTAGAGGTTTTTGTAGGAATTTTTTGTGTCTCTAATATGGCTATCCCACAAACTTTATAACGTGGATTTTTTTAAATAACTCCAGCAGTTACCAAAACTTTTTTTCTTTTTAATTTAATTTAATTTTATTTTATTTTATCAAATCCTTTTTAGCCCAATACAAAGAACAAGACAATGTTATTTTGGTTGGTTGGTTGGTTGGTTGTTTTTTTCCTTTGAAACTAAGGAGAGTATGATTTTAATATCACTTGTATCTCATCTCTTTCTGCCTTCACTTATACTACTTATTATATCAAGACTTCCATTATTAATTCCAGTAGAGAGATCACAGAATGACTCAGGATGGAAGGAACCTCTAAAGGTCATCTACTTGAATCCTCTGCTTGAGTAGGGTGAGCTAGAACCATGTTCAGCTGAGGCTTTAATATCTCCAAGGATGAAGACTCCACAGCCTCTCTGGGCAACTTCTTCCAGTGTTCAAGCACTCTTAGAGTAAAGAAGTGTTTTCCTGTGTTCAGATGGAATTTCATGTGTTTCAGTTTTTGCAAAGAACTTAAAAGTTTCTGTCACCCTTGCCTTCACTGCGTCCACATTGATAACTACTCTCCTGAGCCTTCTCTTCTCCAGGAAGAACAGTCTCAGCTCTCTCAGCCTCTCCTCATAGGACAAATGCTCCTGTTCCTTTACCATCTTTGGGGCCCTGGGCTGGACTCTTCCACTATGGCCACATCTCTGTTGTACTGGGGAGCCCAGAAGTGGAGGCAGTACTCCAGATGCAGCTTCACACTTGGACAGCCTGGAGAAGTGAGCAGAGGGGAACTTAATGAAGTCCAACAAGAAGGCTAAGGTCCTGCACCTGAGGAGGAATCCCCCCATGAACCTGTACAGGTTAGGGGCTGATCTGCTGGAAAGCAACTCCACAGAGAAGGACCTGGGAGTCCTGATGGACAGTTTAACTATGAACCAGTGATGTGCCCTTGTTGCCAAGAAGGCCAATGGTATTCTGGGATGTATTAGGAAAACTGTGAGCAGCAGGTCAAGGGAGGTTCTTCTCTCCCTCTACTCTGCCCTAGTGTGGCTGCATCTGCAGTACTCTGTCCAGTCCTGGGCTCCTCAGTTCAAGGGAGACAGGGAACTACTGAAGAGACTCCAGCTGAGGGTTACAGAGGTGATTGTGGGACTGGCACGGCTCTTGTGAGGAGAGGCTGAGAGACCTGGGGCTGTTTAGCCTGGAGAAGAGAAGACTGAGAGCAGACCCTCTCAATGTTTAGAAATATCTGAAAGGTCAAGAGAATGGGGCCTGTCTCTTTTCAGTGGTGCCTCGTGATAGGACAAGGGGCAATGAGCACAAACTATAACACAGGAAGTTCCATTTGAACATGGGGAACAACTTGTTTACTCTGAGGGTGATGGGGCCCTGGACCAGGCTGCCCACAGAGGTTGTGGAGTCTCTTTCTTTGGAGACTTTCAAAGCCTTGTTGGACTCATTCCATGCAATCTAGGTGATCCTGCTTTGGCAGAGGCATTAGACTACATAACCCCCAGAGTTCCTTTCCAATACTCCACCACATTCTGTGACTCTGTGATTCATCAGCACACAATAACATTAAAATCTCTTATCCTCCCAAATAATGCAACCACTACAAACTGTGTATTGGAAACGGTTGCTGACTTGTGCTTGTCCCTGAAACATGTCCAGGAGTTGTCTGGGAAAGAGCTAGGCATGTTTGAGATGAAAGTACACCAGCAACTGTTCCAGCACATAATCAGGCTGGATAATTTAGTCTGTGTGCTGGGAACTGGCACTGCTTTATTCATTAGTAGCTACAGCAAGATCAAAGGGTGTGCTGGAGCATGCCAAGACTCACTCCCAGACCACATGCGTGGTGTCCATTCCATGTGACAGGATGAACCTGCTCGCCTCTACTTCATCTCCAGCAGAATTAGAATGACCGTGTCACTATGACAAATCCAGGCAGGAGTTCATTTTCATGCCTTAAAAATGTATTTATATGCATGCTAATAAAGTTACATTTTAAAAAAGTAAACTTTTCACAAAATTTCTGTGTTTTCAAAAATTAATCTCTTCCATTGTTTTATTCTATTTTTTTTAATATTGATTCTATTTATTTTTAAACAAGGCTCTTCCAGTGTTTTGGGAATTTTTTTAACATCCATATTTTCCAGAGAATCAAAAAATCTATTCTGCTGTTGTTTTTTCAGCTTAATTGCTGTGACACAGTTGTTCTGACTTTTTTTAGTGTTTTGCTTATTGTTTCCAATGAATGTGAGATGTTGATTATGGATGGATGCAGTATTTATTTGCAGTAAGATCTTAATGTCCACTTTATCACTGCTAACATTAGGTGAGCTGGCATCTGGGTATAATTCTAGAAAATTTTGGCAAATGTACCAATTTAAAAAAAAAAAAAAAAGAATCTGGAAATGCTCAGTGTATTAAATAGAATACTTAAATCCCACAGATTCTGTTCTTTTAAAGGAAACAAATATTACATACATTTTCTAAACAAAAAATTCTATTCTAGGAATTTGATTGAACTTCACAGTACATTTAGAATAAGTATACTGCAGCACCCCAAAAAGCTGCACCATATAAATTGCAAATGGTCTTATTTTAAGCAGGGACTACTGAATTTACTGTTTGTTTGTTTGTTTGTTTGTTTGTTTGTTTCAGGAAGAACAGTTCAACTAAAAATGATAATCTGATTAAAGTTTAGTGTGGCACAATTATCTATTGGTTTTACTGATTTGTGTTTTTCTTTTTTCAACCACCACTACTCCTATAAATTTTTAAAAAAAACCAAACCAGTAGATGGCTGTCAAACAGGCTTTATTGAGTAAGTGGTTAAAAAGTTTCTGAAATCAATAAAAATACTAATTATAACCCTTCACTTTAAACACATGATTTACCTCTCTATGGAATCAATTTATATATTGTAATTGTAATTTAAATTCAAGTAATTATTTTTTTCTTCATTTCAAACAAAGGAAGAAAGAATAATCCAAACAAATGTGGTTTTATCATCATTCAGTTGTTACCTGCATCAAATTTCAGCAGGCAGTTATTTTTTTGCATTCTCCTTCATTTTCCTTGTATAAATGAAATTTATAGGATCATTTGAAAGTTTCCTGTAATCTCCAAACAATTCACGTGACATTCTTTTACTTGCTTTCTTTAAAATGGGGAGAGGAATTTCAGTGAAAGGAAAGCTTCAGGTAGTTGCATAAATGAGACAATGAACATATTTTTCATGCTTGTCACCACCCTCACAACTACAGCTTTTTGCCTGTTGGACTAAGGGCGGGCACCATTTAAAAAGTGTGTGTTGTATTCTACTAAAACCGAGATTAAAACCCCCAAATCAAAACCATGTAGAGCATATCCTTTAATTTAGAATGTCCTTGAGGCATGTCAAAGTATATTATGGAAACAGTGTTGTAAAGAACACAGAAGGCATTTTTTTCTTTAATGTTGGGGAAATTTCTTAGGAACTTTACACTTAGATGAATGGCATTTGTCTGCTTGTGACTTAGGCAACATGCAGTTCACTTTCCATTGTCTGGTCTGAAACATCCAAAAAAGCATCTTACTTTTTTGCATCAACAAATTATATTATTAATTTTCAAGTTATCTTATCCTGTTTTTTAGAAATTCATGCCAAGCAGATTTCTAAATTAGAGCACCTCCAAATTTAAGAAACTGATATTACAATTGTTAGGATGTTTCTGACGAGCTTTGCTGTTGAAGACAAATGAGAAAAAAAGAATGAATGCATACAAACAAACTGAAGACCTTGTGGCCCATACAGATAATAGCTTTTCCACCCTCTCTATCATTCTTAAGTGCAAATAAATTATCCAAAATACTGTGCAGTTGTGTGGAAATTGCTTCTCATTAGTACAATGAGACACCTTTGTGTGGAGAATGTTGATGGCATAGTATATAATCAGAATTTGCAGAATGTAGCTGTCAATGTTAGACCAAAGCTTTTTTTCAGAGGAGCTGGTGTTTAAAAGGTGGATCTGAACTTCTACTTCTTTGAGGAATGGAAGTGCAGTGAAACTGTATCTTAAAGTAATATCAAAGAAATGCTGATAAGGGAAGCAGATAGTCTGTGGAATTGCACAATATAGATGAGGAAAATCAAATCCAATCCCATAAAATCTTTACTTCTGCAAGATCAAAGGTCAAAAATATTTGTTTTCCATATTCTTTCCTTCTTTCTTAATCTAGCTCATTCCTGTACATTCTGTTCAGACTTGATTTAAGAAGAAAAAAAAATAAATAAATCCATCTTCTGTTGTTTATTCTTGCATTACTAAAATGTTTGACTCTGAGGTCTGATACATTTTATTTATATAGATTCAGATATAAGCCCCATTTCCACTGCAATATGTGTAGGGTTATTATTTGATTTGGATTCCTGTGAGGGAGCCAAGATGACTATAAGCTGTTTCATCATCTGCCCTTAACTTTTTTTTTTTTGTGAAACCTATTCTTTGTTGGACTTTTGTTTACCATCCAGATAGGAAAACAGATGGTGTAATATTGTTCTTCCAAGTTACTGTAAGTGCTATTATTCAAAGCTTTCAGATAACTGAAGGTTAATTTCTGTGTAATAAACTGAAAAAAATAAACTGGTAAAAATTATTTTTTTTCTCATTTGATTTAACTCTGGACTTCTTAAATTAATATTGATTCTCTGATACAAGAACAGTTGAAACAAACATTTTTTAATTAATTTGAAATATTCCTCAGTTACTAAATTGGGTAAAGATAATTTGTAAGCAGTATTTCTAAATTAGCTAATACTTCCTTATCTAGGAGGGAAAGTTCTTGCTCATTAATGAAATCTCTACTTACAGTACGTTTGGATGCTTATCTTCAGAGAACAATCAACAATCACAAAGTATTCTTTGTTCAGGAGTTTTAAATAGCCTTGAATGTAGCCAGAAAAAGTCTGATATGCTCAAAGATGCCCTTGACCCCTAGAACTGCATTCAGAATTCCATGATTCTCTTAAAGTCCCAGGAGAGATGAGAAGATCAAAACACTGTATGATACTGCCTGTAAAGTTGCTTTTAGCAGACTTAATAAATACTGGAAAAATATGTCAGATCCTAGTGCAAATTCATGAAAGCTAAAAAACTAACATGCGATTTGACTTATGCGGTGTAGTTTAACTTCTTTTAAGAATTATTTTTCTGATTACCAAGTATCATATCTTCTCCTGACCTCTTCATTGTCTTGAAAAATGATTTCAGGGGAGCTCAGGAAGCAAATGGAGACTTCAAAAAAGTAGTTAGATACCTGATGAATTACCTCTCCATTAACTAAATAAGAACCCTTGGTAACCAAGACAGTTATCACTATAGTAAGCTGGACACTTATTTATACTTGATGTCCTGGTTTGGGGTAGAACAGATCTGGTTCTGTTCAATGATTTAACTTTTTAGCTAAAGCTCTTCTAATTAACTGCCTTGTCTGAAGTTAGCAGATTTTAGCAGTGACAAGACTTTATGTTTAGAGTTACTGCCAGGGATTGGTGTGCAGACCAAAGTCACTGCTGAGCTTGAATCCCACACGGAGGGGGACAGAAAGTAAAGCTGCACCTCTAGGGAGGAGCTGACAGGATAAGTGACCAGTGGGGTGTTCCATCCCATAGCCATCATACCCAGCAAAAGCTGAAGGATCAGGAGGGGCAAGCCCTTCTGTCGCTCCTTTGTCTCCCTTCCACCTGCTTGCTCCCTTCTGCTGCTGCTGCTGCAGTGGCCAGCACCCGAGGAGGACTTCATCCATCCTGCCTTTGATCCCAAATTCTGTGTTCCTGAACTGAGTTCCAGAATCCAGCTCCTGAACCAAGTCCCCGTCTGTGGCCCAGCCTGGAACTTTTCCCTGGGTGCTGTTCCCCAGCTGGGAGTTCAGTTCAATGTTGATTTTGTATATATTTGTCCATATTCCATTTTATTATCATTATTACTATTATTATTAGTGGTAGTATTAAAGGTGTTCTCCTTTTATAATCAATAAGTCTCTCTCTCGTATTC
>NW_008587422.1:0-9141 GCF_000691845.1 Merops nubicus | reverse complement strand
TCTTTCCCTTTTGGGGGGTGGAGGGAGGGGGTTAACAGGGAATGTCTGTTATGGTCCTGGGGGTGGCCCTGATCCCAAACCACAGCACTTGTTAATCCCTGTTTTATGCGTTTGTGGCAAGCAATCTAACCTTGTGCTTTAAAGTTTGCCTTGACCTTTCTTTTCTCTGTGTAACCCAAAATCATATTTTGTACTCCTTTGCACACTCATCAACTCTTAGGCCATATCAGATAGCATTTGACAACACCCAAATGTAGCTACTGTGTTCTCATTTTTCAACTTTAATATAATATTCTCATGGATATAGCACCCACTCAGGAAGCAAAGGATGTTTGATCTTTCTGAGGAAACCATCTAGTGCTGCTTTCTTAGATAGGGTTATTATTAAATACGTGCATCTTATGCAGCTACCGTCTCAGATTCTGACCTTTAATTCTAATTTTGTAACTGCTTGAAATAAGTTTAGTTTTACGTTCTTTCTTCATTTATTTTTACTAGCAGCAGATCAACAGTACAGTGTTCTTGCTTTGAAGTAACTGTTCAGAGATTGGCTTAAAGAAGTGTCTTTTACTGCAGTCTTAGTAACACTTGCTGTATCAGTGCCTTTCTCTGATCTCACGTATTTCCCACAGTCCTTTGCAGAACTTCTCTCAAGCTGCACCCTCTGAGTTCAGAGCTTCAGAGAAAAGAAAAGAGAAAGAAGAAAAAAGCAATGTGTGCATCCGTGTTTAAATATCAGCTTTCAAGAAAGGTGCTCGAAGTCATGCAAACAGTTCAGGAGGTTACAGACACCACTGAGCCAGAAATAACAGATACATTGTGCAATTTTTATTCCTACTGTGAAGTACTTAATAACTCAAATAAAATAATTAACATCAATAGGACTACTTGTTTGACAGAGAGCTCAGTAAGGAGATTGAGTTGTTTTACAGTCTAGCATCTACCACCTTTAGAAATAGAAAGTTCAGGTGTTGTAGGAGGTAAAATTATTTATCTTAGTAGAGAACTTTAGTGATGGGTTGTTGTGGTTTCTTTTTTTTTGTTGTTGTTGTTGTTTGTTTGTTTGTTTTTTAATATGATCCAGGCTAATTAAAGTAGTCTGGATATCAGTACAAATAATATTTTTTTTGAATACATAAAAGACATACTCCAGGTGTACTTTTGTATTAACAAGGAAAAGCAAATTAATCCTCCACTGCATATGAGTCCCGCGTAGAAAAACGTTCCACAAAATGAGTTCAGAAAAATCTGAGTGTTTTCTTCTCTTTTCAGACTGCTGCAGCACCTGCACTTTAGCCTTCATTAGGTTAGTAGAAATATACTCTGATGAATCTTTAGGATTTTCTTTAATTCTCTTAATGCTGGTTAAAATGTTAACAGTAGGTGTCAAACTATACTGTTTCCAATTACTTTTTCAATTATTACTAGCACTTCAGACTGTCATTGTACAACCTTTTGCATTCCCAAAACATGTGATGCTCAAGTATATCAGGGCCATTCCAGCATATTTCTATTTATTTATGTATTTAAAAATCTAATTCTGTATACTTTAATTTGGATCCAATCTATTCTATGGCTGAACTTAATTTACGTTTCCCTGACCTTTACAAAGTGTGCTTTTTCACCCCTGGGTTTTACAGAAGTTTTTGTGTTGGTGTTTCTTGTCTCCCTGACTGCAGTGTTATTTTGCAGCTGTGCTCCTTCTAAGAACTGCTTGCACGAAGCAAAGCAGACAGATAGCAAAACAGATTTTCTTCTGTGAAGACTTTCTTGCTTAAGAAGGGTAAATCCATCTGCCTATTTTAAACAGCTGACAGTATCTGAGCATAAACAAGTTACCTTCTGAAATGTGTTTTCTGTCTCCATTTTGCAGAGCTGGCAGTTCTTACTCAATTTGTCAAACTACAGCAAGCAGCTAGTATAAATGGCATATTTTACAATCAGCTGAAAAAATAATGACTTCTTTGATACTGTATTTTATGACACGGATGGCTTGTTGATCCAAACTGTATTGGGTGAAGTTAGTTCAGCTACAAATCCTCTCAAGCTCGGGGGACGAGGAGGGGGAAGACAACCTCACAATAATTAAATGTAGCTTTTAGATAAATTATATTGCTGATTTAGTCAGAGTTGGCATGGTGTTGGTAGGAAAGACGTTAATTTCTTGTGGCCTAAAGCACGTGATTCTATGTTGGATTTGCTGGTGAAGTAAAAAGTGGTGGGCAGGTGACCTGCTTTCCCTCTCCTACCTGAGTCGTGCTTGCCTTTAGCTGAGCAGAATAACAAACAGCCCTGTTCACAGAGCTGGTTGAACTGCAAAACTGTTGTACCATGGCCAGGAGATGTATAAAGTCTACTTTAAACAGAGCTTTTAACATAGCTTTTATAACCTGCTGAATTTATTTCAAATATAACATAGAGAGGGGGGTGGGGAGGGAGGCTGAATTGTTATTTTTTTTAACATCAGACTCTTTCTTCAAAGGGAGCCAGGAACCAAACTTCATTTTTATTCATACCTACATTAGCTTCAGTGAATTTATTAAACGTGTGATGTTGAGTAAGATTAAAATGTTTGTTAAGCACAATGAGTGAAGTCTGAACCACAGAGTATAAACCTTTTCAATTGCCTTTCACCTTCTCTTCCCTTTCCCCTTTGCTTTTTCTCTTTTTTATGTATCTCCTGGCACTGAGCCAATGGTTTTGTACTCAACACTACACACTGTCTTGATAAAGCAGACTTTGGATAATAATGTATATATCCTATTAGTTCATTCCAATGTAAATACTTGGGATAAAATAGACTTTGAAACGTGTCAATAATAATAATGCACACTATATTTTCACAGATAAAACATTCGGCTTTTTACTTCAAGCTACAAACTACAAATCTAAATCAGTCAGAAGTACAATATTTTGGCATGGCAGTTTCCTGGAAAACAGAGTTGGCCATTTCTGAAAGACTCAATGTAATTTTCTAAAAAGAGTTATTCTAATTTCAAAGCATAAAGAATGTGGCAAATGTGTTTAGGTTTTAAATTTAACTCAGAGAATTTTCAAATTTCTCAAATAAATGTTGTTTTGTGGTTTTAGATCACATTTTTATTTGCCTTTATGCCTACCTTCCCCCAAAAGCACAGAAAAAAAAGAAAAATAAATGCCATTTCTGATATGTGCTTTTGTTTGAGAATATATCTGCTTTTTTTTTTTTTTTATGAACAAATAACAAAATACTGAAGACCAGATCCTCAGCCTGCATAAAAGAACATGTTTTCAACAACCATTTGCATTTACCTCAGCTGGAGGTGGGTTCAAGGGCCTTTCCTGGGCAACACAATAATCTGCTGCTACTCTACTGAGAAACAGACATAACCTATGGAGTGTTTAAGACATGAAGCCCTGACAAGTGATGTTTTGAACTTCTGTTCACTTTCAATGTTGGATGCTAGAAAATATGTTGAAAAAGATTTTGTGTGTTGAAAAAATAATTTGTAGAACTGAAAACAGCGGCTGCTCTGCAACAACATTTTTCCTCTTGTCCTGCCAGAGAGCTGTGTAAATCTGTTGTTTGTGTCTTTCTGATGCACAGGGACCTTTGTCCTTCCCTCATTAGTATTTATAGGCAGTTTGCACTGCACATATACTTATTTGCTGAAATATGTGTCTTAGGTTTGGCTTGTCTTTTTTTTTTTTTTTGTGGATGTGATATTGTTAACCTCAATACAAATTTGCAAAAAGCCAGGTAAATTAGATAATTCTCATTTTATCTTCTTTTACTTGGAATGAAGTAGTTCTATTAAACTACAGTAATATATATTGTGCATACATATAGTTTCATGCAATTATAGCAAATGTGTATACATATAAAGAGCTTACGAGGCACTTTTATTAAGAAAATTAAATGAATAAGTTTGATATTGCTCTGATAAACCTTATTGCAGGTTTTAGACATTGAGTTCAAATAAATAAGTGAATTAAAACTATACTTTGCTCTATTCCACCCTACTATACTTTATTACTGTTCCATAGGGAGATTGAGAGCATTGCAAGTGATAACAAAAGTATTCCTAATTTAAAACAAACTATCTCCCATCAGAAAACTGAAAGGAAGTATTCTACAGTTATGAAGACAATGTGTTGGGACATGAGTTCAATTTTTATTCATTTGTGTTTATGAGTAACTTAATCAATGTTGCTTAAAGATTTAGAGAAGGACCAAAAGGTATCAACTGACATAGCTCCAACAATTCCATGGAGCTGCACTGCTGCTGTTTTCACTAGTCCATGGTCTGGCTGCTGGTTTTCTGAACTCCTTTATTCTTGTCTTATTTGTTCACTTAGTGTGTTGCCCACCTTTGAAGGAACTTTCTTATACATAAGACTAAATTAGGTTAGATTCATAACTGGGCACCATTATCATCTTCACTTTTGGAGAAGTACAATTCTAGAACCTGAGAAGAAACAAGAAACACAAAAATTACATATAAAAAAGAAAAACTTTGAAAGTCAGGGGTAAAGACCCTTGCCAGAAGAAAGAAAGGTCTGGAATACAATCCCCACTCCAAGAAATTTGTGTGAATCTTCCAGTAAGGAGATGTGGAACAAAATTTAGAAAGAGTATTGAGTATTTCAACAATAAAATTTCTACTGTTTCCATAGTACTAGCCTAGAGTTAGCTCTTGCTTTCTAGATTTCTGGAGTTAAGAATTCAGTATTTTTCTTCCATAATAGAAAGCCTTCAATTGTAATTTTCTCCCTCCAGTTGTGTACCCCGTATTCCCACTTCATATTTTGACCATTACTCTCACAAAAGTGCAAAGTAAAGGTTTGAAAATCCTTTGGTGGAGAAGGATAAGAGCTTGCTTCTTTCCGTTGTGGCCATTGCTCATTAATGCTACATAATTTTGTACAAGCTAATAACACATACTCTTATAAAGTTATTTTAAGTATAATGTTTTTTTTGCTGAACTGAGTAGCAACAATATGTTTTGTGTGCTCTGAGAGTATTTAGCAAATCAAAACCACCTAAACATCAAGGGCATTCGTCCCATGAATCCAAATTAACCTTAGATAACATTCAGATTTAGCATCTTTAGGAATGCAGAGCAACAGATCTCTAGGAATTCAAAGGCTAGTAATAAAACAGACGACATCTCAACTTGTGAATACCTAAAGACTTAAGTGGGATTGTTGCATTTAATATCTCTCCTTCCCACCAAGTATGGGAAAGAATAGAAGCTTCATTCCCCATATACCCATGCAATCCAAACGATATTAAAATGATTTCACGTACCTGCTAAATGTTCTCAGTGATTATTGAAGATAAACTCCAGTACTGATCCAACCCACTATCAAGAAACTTTTAAGGAACTGAGAACCTACAATTCTGGATTTCAGTTTCTATGGATGTATGCATGTGTGTGAGTTCACATACATAACTGTATAGAGGGACTAAAGGTTATGTGTGTATACATCTTAGTATACAGATACAGGTACAAAATATCTATGGAAATAAACATTTGAGAAGGTGAGAACACTGTTTCTCCTGACATCTTCATTCAAATGACCAGATACATTAGTGAAATTAATCTGAAATGTCATGTCTGAAGATTCTTGTGCTGTATAGGTATCACATTGTTGCTTAAAAGTTACAAGTGACCCTCTTTGCTCTGCAGTCAGGCAGCATTCACAGAGGACACTGACTGTTCCATTTCATTTCTTCTGTTTCTGCTGATGCAAAGATTTGTTAGTAGAGAAGTGTCAAGAGAACAGGAGAATATTTGAATAAGATCTGTTCCATTCAAACATGGCATAAATTACACTCCAGCAATTTAGCAGTACAGCTAGATTGATGTAGTGTTCACATTCAGAAAAAGAGGAGCCAGATTTGTCACTGCTGACATGGGTTGGGCAGAGCTGACAATAGTGTTAGCATACAGACTTGACTTAACCCTGTTGAGCCCTACTTTGAACTGCAATAATCTGTCAGTCAGCGTGAAAGCCACAAACTGCCAAGAACCTCCCAGAGGTCAAATTGAGAATGATGACAACAGTTGATTTTTCTTCTGCACCCTGTCGTCTTTTCTATGTGACAGGATGATCACGAGATTCTTTTTAAAATGCATATATCAGTGATTAAAGTGGCTCAGTGTCCAAGTCCACTTAGTCTCAACACTGTCAATTTCATCTGAATTTTCAAAGTTGTCAGAAGAAAAAAATAAACATCAAATACTAGAATGTATGAAGTAAAGGAAATAGCTTCTTTTCTCCTCATATACTTTCCTCAACTTCTGCCAGCTTTAATTGCTCTGAATTTTCTGTTTTATCAGTTTTAGGGTGGCTTTCTTTATATAAGCATCTGGCTAATGTGGGCAAAATTTGCCAACTTAAACCATGTTGATAATGTGTAACAATCAAGTCCAAAACTTTAAACTTAGCCTTTTAAGTGATCTAGGAGTGCTATCAAATCTGAAAAGTCTAGAATTTGTTGGGAGGAGAATAATTGTTCCAGAACTCATCCAAGTCATGATGGGCTGACCACCAAGCTGCTCTATCACTTCCCTTCCTCAGATGGACAGTGGGAGAAAAATATGATGGGTTGAGGTAAGGGCATGGAGATCACTCAGCTGTTACCATCACATGTAAAAATCTGTAGAAGACAAGACTGAGAGGGGATCTGATCAATGCTTATAAATTTCTAAAGGGTAGGGGTCAAAGGGATAGGGTCAGTCTCTTTTCAGTGGTGTCTAGTGATAGGACAAGGGGCAATGGACACAAACTAGAACACAGGAAGTTCCACCTAAACATATGGAGAAAATTCTTTACTGTGAGGGTGATGGAGCAGCAGAACAGGATGCCCAGAGAGGCTGTGGAGTCTCCTTTTCTGAAGACTTTCAAAACTTAACTGGATGTGTTCCTGTGCAACCTGCTGTAAGTGAAACCGCTTTAGCAGGGGGTTGGACTAGATGATCTCCAGAGGTCCCACTCAGCCTCTACCATTCTGTGATTCTGTGAGAACACACTCCACTCAGGGAAATTAATTTATTGCTGACTAAATCAGGATATGATAATGAGAATTAAAACCAGATCTTAAAATAGTTTTTCCCCACACCTCCCTTCTTCCTGGGCTCAACTTCATTCCTGATTTTCTGTGCCTCCTCTCTCTGAGAGGCACAGGATGACGGGGAAACGAGAGTTAGAGTCACAGTGTCATAGAATCATTCCAGTTGAAGAGACCTTCAAGATCACCCAGTCAAACTGTTAACCCACCAATGCTAGGTCACCCCTAAGGTCAGATCATCACACATTGTCTGTTGCTTTTTCTACCTCACACTCTTGCCCTACTCCAGTGTGGGGTCCCTCTTGTGGGAGATGGTCCTCCACAAACTTCTCAAAGATGGATCCTTCCCACAAATTGCAGTTCTTCATGAAGTGCTCCAGCATGGGTCCCTTCCATGAAGTTCAGTCCTTCAGGAATAGACTTCTTCAGCATGGGTCCCCCACAGGGTCACAAGTACTGCCAGTAAACCTGTTCCAGCATAGGCTTCTCACTTTTCATGAGGTCACAGGCCCTTCCAGGAGCGTGCTCCCACTGGGCTTCCAACATGGTCACAGCCTCTTTTAGGTGCATCCACCTGCTCCAGTGTGGGGTCCTCCACGGGCTGCAGGTTGATATCTGCTAGTCCATTAACCTCCACGGGCTGCAGGAGGACAGCCTACCTCACCATGGTCTTCACTACAGGCTCCAGGGTAATCTCTGCCCCAGTGTTTGAAGCATCTCCTCTGCATCCTTCTTCACTGTTTTTGGTATCTGCACTTATTCCACTTCTTCTTCTTCTCTTCAGGCTGTTGCATGCAGCAGAAGCTTTTTGCCCTTCTTAAATACATTATAACAGAGGTGCTACCACCGTTGATGATTGGCTCAGATTTGGCCAGGTTTGAAGCATCTCCTCTGCATCCTTCTTCACTGTTTTTGGTATCTGCACTTATTCCACTTCTTCTCCTTCTTCTCTTCAGGCTGTTGTATGCAGCAGAAGCTTTTTGCCCTTCTGAAATACATTATAACAGAGGTGCTACCACCGTTGATGATTGGCTCAGATTTGGCCAGCAGTGGGTCCATCTTGGAGACAGTTGGCACTGGCTCTGTTTGACATGGGGGAGGCTTCTGGCATCATCTCACAGAAGCCAGCCCTGCAGCCTCCCTGCTGTGACTAATGCACCTTGAGGAACATTACATTTATCAAGTTTACAAGTTTACTTTTCCCAACAGAAGAACTCTTTTCTCTAATATTCTCTAATATACATTTGTACCCTGAAGATAATCAAAGGAGTTTAATCAAACAAGTATAATAATGATAGTCATCGGTGTAATAATTAGCTATTAATAACACGTAATTAAGAAAGTATTATATACATATTTAGGCGTAGTATTCTAAGAAAGAGTTGATGAATAAAGTGAACTCATAATGACCTTAGAATAAGGATTTATGGAAAGTTAATGTTTCAGTAGGGGGCTCTGAAACACAAGCACAGGATGAGAGCAGAATTCCTAGGGCTATAAACACAGATGGCTAATTATTGATCACTAATGGAGTACAGCTCTTGAAAGTATCTAGTTTTAGGGCATAGCAAAAGTAATGACCACATAATAAAGAAGTATGAATGGCTTAATTGTGTTAATTGTGCCATTAATTATGCTATCAGAAAGTTATATCCTGAAGAAAAACAGAAACATCCTGTTGGAGGAAGATATACATCCTGAAAATTAGGAACATTTTGTTGTAATATTTTCCATGCACTTTATGAGGAATACAGAACTTCATCACAGACAGAATGGTGCTACAGTCTGTAGAAGACTCCTGTAATTGACAGCATAAGCAGAGACACCTTTATGCTGTATCTATAAGAGTGCAACAGGAACAAGTACTTGTGCAGGTGCCTTGCTGGAGAACAGGGTGTGAAGGATTGAAAATGATCACTCCAGTATATGCATAAGTACCAATTCATTATCACTAAATGGAAACCTGCCTGTATTGCTTGTGGTTCATCACACGGTCTACTGCTAGTGTCTGATCCAGTCAACCACCCTTGAAGTTTGGTTGCAATTTGGATGTACAGCAGCTGGTGAAGAGACATCCTATTTTT
>NW_008587421.1:0-30809 GCF_000691845.1 Merops nubicus | reverse complement strand
TAAAAGTGGTTTAAACCACCACAATTTATTTTTAGAATTTTTACACAAAAGAATTTAATTATGAACACTCAAAGGATAGAAGTGTTTTAATTGATGATACAAATTATGAGCTGCCAGGAAGTAAAAATAGTCATCAGATAGTATTTTTGTCGGTTTTAAGTGTTTTTAGAACATGAGCTATATTCTGTGTTTTTACAGTGCATATTGCAATAGATTACAGTCCAAATCTGAAGTTATTCTGTGAGATTCTAAGGAAAAAATGTGTTTGTAACACTGCTAGTTTGGGTTGAAGGTTTATTTGGCAACAAGCTCAAAATTACAAATCCTTCCTCCTTTACTTAGTTAAAATCAGATGAGGTTAGATTAAGGACAGGTCAATTCAGAGGAGCTTCTTTACCACTGGCCAGCTTGAATCTCGATTCATCATCTGGAGAAATGTAAACTTTATTATCTGAATTCTAATAGAATTTGTAAGCATAGCTTGCTATTGTAGTTGGGAAACCAAAAGCCTCCAGATTTAAGTTTTATTATTTTTAAGCTTAAGCTCTCTAAAAAATTCCAGCTGGTTTAAGATTTCATTTGCAACATTAAGTTCGGGAAATTGAGCAGGCAAAACATAGGAGCCGCCCTGGAGCCGGATAATGTGTCAGGTTCTTCATGGCTTATCCTGCCAGTCTTATTCTGTAAGCTTAAGTATTTGTGACATGTGATGGGCATTAAAGGAAAGCATCTTAAAATTATGGGTTTGCTTTGGTTTTGTTTTTAAAAATAAGTAATATGGCAATGAGGAAGACTGACTGCTTTTTGTTAGCATTATTTGCAGTTACTATAAGAAGTTCAGTGAGTGATACTGATTTATGGGTTTTTCCTATTCAGTGTGCTTGATACCCTGGTCTTAATCATAGGGCTTTTTCTAAGACAATATACTTCGGGGTGAGAGGGTGTACATATGTATATTCTTGAGGTGTCTGTCATACATGATCTGTACAATTTAAATTTTAACACCCATATTCACTTCATGGATAACAAAATCAGGTTTTGCCAATGAACCAAGATCAGAACGGTAATCTAACATATCATTATTTGTATGTTTAAAAGAGTAAAATGCTGGTTTGAAAGCAAACAGGCATTTGTGAAGTTGTCACGGTGTTATAGTCATGCAATTGATAAATACCCCAAGGTCATTCATCAAGAAAAAAATATGGGTTTTAGTTTTAGTCTTAAAATAATACTTTTTTTTTACTGTTTGTTAATGAAAAACTTTAAAAGCAGAACAGAATTTTTGGTAGTAAGACTGAAAATGTTTTAGACTTTGAAACTTAAGAATTAGCACTTTTCCTTGCTCAGCCACTGTTGAAGAAAACTGCATGTCCAGCAACCTAATTGTTGCTGTCAAAGCAGCAGGGGTACTTGTGGAGGTGAAGGCATTTCTTGGTGTTTGCATTCACTGGTGTGTGTAACTCATCTCTTTGCAGACATTGATGAATGTTCAGTGAATGGGCTGCTGTGTGACAACGGGCTCTGCCGAAACACCCCTGGAAGTTACAGCTGCACTTGTCCAAAGGGTTATGTGTTCAGCACCGAGACAGACACGTGTGAAGGTGAAAAAGCTGCAAGTTGTGTTAATTTTATAGCTTACTGTATAACATTAAAGCTAAACAATCATAAAAGATCCAGTGGTGATGAATACCAGAGGAAAAGACAGAACTAAGATACTGCATAAACCAGCGTATTTCTCTTGTAATTTCTCTGCAGTACTTTTTAGTTTGATGGATCTTGCCATTGAGATTCTTTCAAAGTATTAGGTTCATTTTTATATGAAAATATTTTTCTTTCCTTAGATAAAACATTTTTAAGCTGGAATAAAGGGGAATATATTCCAGACTTTGACCATGGAGCAGGCACATCTAGTCTTATCATTTAGGGAAATGCATCTCTTTTGATCACAGAGTCTCTTCTTTCTTTTCTTCCTTCAGTTTGTAGCAATAGTTAATTCTAGGTCAAATTCTGGTGCCTGGTATGCTTTACGTGATGTTTGATTTCCAGATTATGTATATTACTGCCTGGCGACACTAAAATGATCCTTTACAGTATAATCAAAATCGTTTTCTTATATTACTAGTGAGCAGAGATGTTAGAGCAATGAGAAGGTTACATAGCAGAAACTAACAAGTTTTAATTATTAAAATAAAACTAAGCAAGGCTGTACAGAAGAAGTCCAAATAGAAGCATTAGCTTTTGTCTTAATTTTTAATTATTCAGAGTAGTAGAACTTTGCTGGTTTTCTGCATTATTTTTTATTTGGTTCCAGGAGCTGTAAATCTCTGTATTTGTTGTCATCAGAAAGTTTTTCTGGTAAATAGTCTGTCATTGGAGTGAGTGACAGGGAAGCTGTAAGCTTTTGTTTTATTATACCTATTACGTGAACCAATGTCATCATTCAGATTTCTCTGAAACAGTCGAAGACATTATTGTCCTCAACTGCATGTTATTAGTGATAAGGTGTAAATTACTGTCATGCAGCTAAACAAGCATATAAAAAGGAAAGTAGAAGCACTCTGTAAACCATTCATGCAGTGTAAATTCAGTCAGGTTAATTTGCACCATTTCATTAGCAGCATATGCTGAACAGGCCAGCTGTGCACTGAAAGCAGGTGAGGATCACTCGTGCTTTTCGCTGCTTCTCAGCAGAGGAGTGAAAGCAAGCAGCATGGGGGGGCAGTAGTATTTTGAATGTCTCCAACTGTTCGGAAAATCAACATGTGTTTACATTCAGAACATGTCATGAAATGGCTTAAATTCTGGCAGTATCAAATTATTCACCTCTTTACCCCTTCTATTCAAAGGAAATTCTGTTCCTTTATGTTTTGTCACATACATGTTTCAGAGGTCACTTTTAAAAGTTAAATTTTCTTCTCTCCCTTTGTATGGTACAAATTATTAGCACTTATTCAGAGTAGGGCTTTTCTTGTATCATACAACCCATGGATTTATAGTGCTTTCTCTGCTCATTTGTTTCAATGCCTAGCATCTGTCCACAACGTTCAGGAGAAATTTATTCTTCCGGGTCTGTCTACATGTTTAGTTTCTGTGCACTGCAATATTTCTAGCTGTGAAAATAGCTTACTGTGTGCCCTTAATGTGTTCTTAAGAAACACAAGCTGTAATAGTAATATTAATATAGAAAATCAGAAAAGCTGTAATAGTAATATTAAAATAGAGACTCAAAATAAGGATTTGAGCACAACAAAGATTAGTTCCGTAGTTCACTGAGCCACCACAGCCTTAGGAAAAAAGTGGTCTTTTCTCTCTTCGGAACATTGTTATCATCATTACAGTGTGTTATCTCTTGTGCTAGAAGTTCAGGGATCGTGATATGGTGAAACAAATCTGGGAATCCCTTAGTATTTTTGTCAGGAGGGTGTAAGTTGACAAGAGCATGAGCGAGAGATATTCTCGAGTGGAAATTAATTTACTAGTTCATTTAAATAAATGGTTCATTGAGGAGGGCATGGCTTCTTTAGATAGCATTGCCAGCTGATACTGACTGCAAAACAACAGTATTAAAAAAAAAAAATCCAAGAGTTACAGTTAAAATAAAATAGAATTTACAGGAAAGTATATGAAGAGAAGATACTAGCAGAAATCCATCATGGCAGGCATATCCCCTCATAATGGCACCTTAGTGCAATTTACAGGGGAGGGTAAGCACTTTTAGGTTTTGTCTAAGGCAGTTAGGTGAATTACCCAAATTACCAGTTTGTGAATCAGTTCTAAAAAAATGAATAAAGAAGCAGTGTCATTTATTTAAACTAACATGTTACAGTGCCCCTGACAGTCATCTAGTAATACAGGAACTGAGATATTTCACAACCTGAACCAACATAAGCATGAGGTAGAAAATGCACTCAATACCTTATTTAAGCAGGTTGTTATGTAAATTACAGCTATTGTGAAAGAATAATTACTGAGATGTTAGTTCAAGCTCATTAAGCAAGGCTGTTTGGATTTCTGTGTGGTGATATTTTTATTAATACTTTTACTCATGTTATCTTTTTTTAACTTTTTATTTAGATATTCATAAAAGTATAGGCATTTGTACAAGTTAGCAGTATTTCTACTGGGAGTCCTGCAAGGACTAATGAAGAGCAGTATTTGATGTTGCAAAAGATTCTAGAGAAGGGTAGATACATCCCTGTCTCATCTCCTCCTCGTGGTGATGATCAGGTTCAGCTTGTTACTGAAAAGGCAGGTGTTTTTGCCATCTTCACAGAATACAAGTGGCTGTTTCCCTTGGCTGTGTTTCATAATCCTGTATGTCTGAACTCTGAGCAGCGAGCTTGTGGTTGGGCATGAATGCTGCAAACATATTTTAATGGAAGAAAAAATTCCTGGTTTCTCATTTGGGAAAAAATAAAAAAAAAAACAACAATTAACTAAAACTTTAGATTTGTAAGAATATTTCCTTTCTGAACATAGTGTAATCACCCTGAAATACTACTACTTATTGTCTGTACAGCAATATCTGAAGGATTTTCAGTTTCTTTCAATATTATCTACATTAACATACATAAGTCATGAAGGATCTATCCGTTTTATCTTGAGTCTCATAGCTAGATCGATGCTTAAATTTAGCTGGAACAGCTCGGCTGCTACAGCCCGAACCTTTGTGTTGTGCCCCGAAAATGCTCTGGTGCATATCACTCACCAGTATATCTTTAATTACTGTAATATTCTCATCAGTAACTCTTGGTAAACAAGAAAAGCCTTCACTGTTTTCATTTATATATCAACTGAAATTTTTTGTCAGTTTGTTTGTGGGGAGCGAGTGAGTTATTTGAGGCTCCAGAGTCTGAGAAACTTGAGATTTTTACAAGATCTGTGATTTAGATTGTGTTTCCAGTGACATAACTAGTTAAATGTAAACCAGATGTGCTTAGAAGTTCGTCTCCAGGAATGTACAGTAGACTGTTTCCATTTTTGTTTCTCTGAAAATGCATACAACATACAGTCACTTAAAAAAAAATGTTTAAAAAAAACCAAAAAAAATGATAATTTTTTTTTACATAGTGGCTTTTGCTTTAAAATATAAAACAGAATTCAAATCAGTTTTGTTTCTTCCTCACTTTTGTTAAAATTACCCTTTCAGATTATTATAAGAAGGTGTATGAAAACAAGTTTTTGAAACTTGTTTTCATTGTGTGTATGATACTTTTCCACCTGATTCAGCAGAGCACTAATGCTGAAGTGCACTCATCCTTGAATTTTTTTTTTTCCTGAATGCTGGTTTGGGGAGTAGTCAATGCAACATCATAAACCTGTTAATATTGACAAGTACTATATCTTTGCATTTGTTTTCTGCTGCTTGGGGGTTTTGGGGGACTTTTTTTTTTATTTTTTTCCTAGTATAGTGCTGAAGCATGTCAAATGCAAAAAGTAACAAACTGGTTTTTAGGGGGTTAGAAACCTACAGCATAGCTGCAAGATCATTTTAGAAGCAACCAGAATTTAATGTCCCCAGATATATATGCCCTAATCCTCAGTGAAAGCTGTTCTCTCCTATATCTACTCTACAGATAGAAATGGGATGAGTATTCCTTCACCTACATCAGGGCAAAATGAAATGAGGAAGACTCTGGGTCCATGATAAATCTTGTCTTGACCCTGATCTTGGAAACCAGCTTCTGCCATTCTCATCCTAGAATGCTGAAAGTGATGCTTTGTTTGTGAGATTAGTGAGAGGCTGACACTGGCACATGAGAATGGTAGAAACTGAAACTATGAGAAAAAGGGTGGAGGGAGGGTGAAAGGGAAAGTCCCCTGTGGACAGCAGCAACTGGCAGATGGAGTAAGTTCCTTTAGCAAGGAACATGTTTGATGCAAACTTTGAGTGAGGATTTAGACTGAATCATCTGACTTTGGCTTGAAATGGACAAGCAGTCCTTTGAGTCTAGAAAGTGCTTGTTTCTGACAATTGTGTTTGACCTTTCTGTTCTTCCCTGTTTTTGCTCACCTGTATGTTCAGTTTGAGTCCTTTCTCTCCCTTTACTGTCTTTGGGCAGAGAATGAAGAACATGGCCCATGAAATCAAAGGAACTTCTTCACTCTTCATACAGTGTTGAACTCTAGAAGCTTTGACCCCTCCATCTCTATTTACTTACTTGTAGTTTGAGGGACACTGATTTCCAGGTGTGGGTCTCAACTATTTTTTGTTAGTTTTGGGTTTCTTGTTAATTCTGAAAACTCTAAAGACAGGATGTGTTTTCCTAGAAGAAAACTGATTGTAAACCTAGCTTGCTGTGTATCAGAGATAATTACAGATAGGCATGATAACCTGATATTACATCCATAAATGTGAAGCATTTTAAGTTACATGCTTTTTTTTTTAATATTCTGGATGTGACTGAAGTGTTGGTTGGATAGTGGCAACTATCTGCTTACTATGATGTTTTTCTTGCCACATGGGTTGTGTGTGTGCAGACCTCAGTGTGTTTAGCTGTCAGCTGTTAAATCCATGTGACACTTTACATGAAAATCACCTGGTTTCAGCTATAATTATCTTCAGCAGGCTTCAAGCACTTCACCTATAATGCTTTTCTCTGGGTGTCTAAGTCAGACTAGATTTTAATTTTGTCTTTAAAAAATTCAGACAAAACTTTTTGTTTATTTCCAGGAAAACGTTGACTTCTTCATTGACAAGTGTGCAAACCTTGCAGTCTTTTCTTTGAAAGCTTCTCTTTGCTGTTGCAGTTTGAAATTTCTTGAGTAGTTTTTGCATCAGGATGGTGCCTCTTTACTTCGAAAATGTGCTCAGATGTAGCCAGGTTCTAAGTCTCATTTTGTATGTACTCTGTGGACACTATTTTTAGTGTCCAAAAGCCCGAAAGTTTCTGTGACATAGATTATGTCTGGTCACTCATGGGAACTTTTTTGAAGTTGCATCTTAGGTAAAAGCAGCAGCTTGCATCTGAATGGACAGAGATTCATATTTTCATAAAAGCAAAGACGTAAATGCAGACTGATCAAAGACTTCTCTGACCCACAACAGAGCAACTATACAACATTACTTTCAAAGAATACTCTGAATCCACAACAGTTGTGGTCTAGGGACTTCTGACACCAGAAGTAGGATCTTTACATGATACAGGCCTCAGTGAATTTATCTTTCATTAACTTGTCCAGACTGACATTGATTAATGCAGGCTTTCAGCATCCTAGAGCAAGAATCTCCAATTTCTCTACCTGTTGTGTAATGAACCATTTCCTTCCTTACTTTACTACGAGTCAGCTTCAACGGATGTCCCTTTGTGCTTGGGCTTTAAGCAACAGTGAAGATTTGATGCCTTTGTCAAGGACAAACTATCTATAGCTTAAATTTAGTTAATTTGTCCTGTCTTGTCAAGTTTTATAATTTTTTTAAAAGCTAAACAAGCTGCTGAAAGCAAGATAGCAGTTGGAAAGGAAGAAAAAGTGTATCTTTCTCCAAGAGCATTTCTATACAGAGAATTATTTGACACACTGTCTTGGCCCAGTACCTCCTAGATTTTATATCTCTGCATTCGTTTATGATTAATGTAAGCTGAACAATCCATAAGTTTAAGAGTAGACTGAACAAATGTAAAGCTCTGTCACTATTCAAAAACTTACTGATGTTCAAGGACAAACCCTGTTTGCTCTTTGCAGGTAGTTCCATTAAGTAAAGGGACTGTGAAATTTGGCTTTTAAATTAAGTGCTTTCTTTTGACATGAGAAGAGAGGTCACAGTTTTCTGAGTTTACTGATTTCTGTCCTGTTCCCATCTCTTTTTTTTTTCCTTTCCTTTTTTTTAGATAATATATACATAATTTGATGAATATTTTAGACATATTCCTTTCTGTGAGCCCATAAAATCATGAAAGCATACATCTCTAGAGGAAGAACCATTGCTTTAATAGATCATGCATTAATTTATAATTAATTTAAATCAGACTATTTTAGTTTACAGATATGACATTATTCCTCAAGCACTAGTAGCAAACAAAAGCAAGTACTAAGCAGTTGTACTTCTGGCCCTCCAAATGAACTGTCTGGTTGAATTAGAATGTATCGCTTGATTCAAGACCCAAATCATAACATAAAATTGGCTGAGTGCAGGAAGAAATGGTGAACGTGAGTCTGCAATTGTTCTTTGAAAGAGTTTGCTAGTATTATTTTAATCTCAAAACTGATTTCACTTTTTAAAAAAATCAGCAAATAATACTATCTACAGGGGTCCAATTCTTAGACATAAACAGGCTTAAAAAGCTCACAGGGGTAAAAACAGGAGTTAGGGCTAGAGGGAAGTAACATTTTCAATATTCCAGTTTCAACTCCTATTTCTTCAATGCTTTCCAGAACTACAGAGTTGCAGCCAGCGTTCTAATACTCTGCTTCTAACAGGGTTTTCTTAAATCTTTCAAAGCCTTGTGGAGCCATAAATAACAGAAACAATAATTCCTTTGTTTGTGCACTGTATATTGTGGCTGGGAATCCATTGCATTCTGAGAAAAAAAGTTTTGTTTTCTCGCAGGACAGTTGCAAATGATGCTGGAAAACTGTATAGTCCAAGCTGTTGGAAATTGCTGTCTTTGTAGAAAAGAGCCATTAACGCTTTCAAAGCACGTGCTCCTGTACACATGCACATACGTCCTACCTGCCTGTCTCTGTATCTTTGGAATGTCATGTTGGGTGCCAGGGGCAAGTATACCAGGAGATCTTGGCAAATCGTGGTCCCCAGGAGCATATATACTGTGTGTATATATATGTATGTATATGTATAATATTTTTCAGAAGCACATAGTTGTTCTAACAGTGTCTTTTGTTTCTGGATTATAGATATAAATGAATGTGAAAGCAACCCATGTGTCAATGGTGCTTGCAGGAATAATCTTGGATCTTTCAGTTGTGAATGTTCCCCTGGCAGCAAGCTGGATTCTACAGGACTGATATGTGTTGGTGGGTATTTCCTTCTGTTATTTTCCATTGTTCTTTCTGACTTGAAAAACATTGAGCGTATTGATTAATTGAACAAAAAAGTAATATACTTGGGTAATTTCTCCATGATAGCAGATTACGTCTAGTTCTGTAGGTTAGACCAAACAAACACATAGTAATTTCATTGCTTCCAAGGAAGCAGGAACAAACTGAGTGAAACATAATTCTTAAGGAGATCCAAACTATGCTGAAAGTTGTGAAATGCAGGTATTGCTTGGTGGCAGAGAGTGGGGATGTCATGTTATTAGTAGGAATTATCTAAGTGATTGGTCTGGCAGCTGAGAAACTATAAAGTAGAAATACCCACCTGGTTCTTCAGCCACTTTTAAAACTGACACAAGAAAGCAAATAAAAGTGGCAGAACATCTACTCAAATAGTGATAGGAAAGCAGGTGGCTTCTACAGTTCAGGACATTCTTCATAAACTATGAAGACTGACATTCCTGGCTGTAAGGAAATGCTAATGACTTTTGCATTCCAGAACATTCTCATACTTTACCTCTTTTGTAGGAAGTCGGGAAGGGTGAATAAGACAGATCTGAGTTTGTCATGATCCCTGCCCCTGGAGCAGACACGAGTATCGTCTTGGTTTTATATATATACACACACGAAATATATTTTTTTTATATATGTTTATATAATATTAGCATCCTTGAAGGATTCTGTTGCACTGAAAAACAGCAGAGCACTGCAGAGATTGTATTTGAGCTAGCAGCAACAGTTGTCTGCAAGATGTGATTGGCATTACCTTTGGAAGCTATTAATATAATTTTTTTTCTTGCATTTTCAAGAAAACTCAGAGGATTGGAGACATCTGTACTTGTTAGGTGATCACAAGCTGGCATTGTTTCATCTTATTTGTGTAGCATAATTGAAGTCATTGTAGTATATGAGGGATAAATTGAGTTAGTGTCATTAATAACTGGATGATGTTAATTTTAAATGTTCCTTTTATTATAAAATGGATTTGTCTGGAATTCTTCGTTAAACTTTCTTGCCTTGCCAAGATTTTCTTCAAGATAGGAAATTGAATACAAAGACTCAAGTTTCCATTTAATGATGGAGTCTTTCTATGCCTTGATGGATTTTTTTAAGTGAATGTTAATTCTGTCCCTAAGCCTTCTCTTAGATTTTGTTGTAGTGTCACTGGCCAGTAGTGTTTAGTACTGATTGTGTTCTTTTTTATATTGTGCTAATTTCTTCATATGACGACACTAACCTGTGTGTTTTTTGTAATGCTTATTTTTAATCTTGTTCTCACATCCTACAGTGCTACAGGTTCACTAAGATCCTAGTTGTCAGTGTTCTGAATTTACTTTGCAAATGCTTTCCTTTGGAATGTTTACAGTGTGAGGCCTCATTTGACCTGAATACTAGTGACAAGAAATGTAAAACATAAAAACAACAACAAAAAACCCTGACCAGTCAGATAAAAAGTGAAGAACGGGAGCCACCTATATACTATGATCCTAATCATTAATTTCTCACGTTGACCAAAACTGTCTCAGGAAAAATTTTCTATAGTACAGATGAGAATATGTTAGAACAGAAGGGTCATGAGTGTAGCTAATCTGAGTCATACAGTTTTCTGCTGTTTGAACCCAGCTGCATGATTTTCTACCTTGGCAAAATTTCCATTGGAATTGGAAGTGATGTGAAGAGGGGAGACTGGATTATATTGAAAAGTGAGTAAGAGTTTGGAAGTTTAGGTAGTTTACTGTCTGAAAAGCATGCGTTTTAAATATCTACAATAGAGCAAGTTGGTTTTCCCATTACCACTGCAGTGAAAGACTTGTGTATTGAATATATTTGCTCTAGGTTTTTTTAGTGGATTCCTCCTCTGTGTTCATTGCTGCTTGGTCTTATTGCTGATCTTCACTGTCTTGTAAATTCAGGTTATGTATAGTATATTAGACTGATCTTACATGGAGAAGTTCTATGGCTGATGCATGTTCTTTACTCAGTTTTTGGACAGAAGGCTTCACTCTTGACAGTTCCTCTGGGTCCTTTGCTCAGTCTGTTCAGCCTCAGGGTTGAAAAACCAGGTGTCTTGAGGCATTTGCATCCATATTACCTATAAAAATTGAGCTATAGATGTGAGCCTTTTCTTTTGTTCCCTTCAGCTTTCCTGGACAGAGGAAAAATTACTTCCTCAAATTATAGTCAGAATTCAAGTCACAAAATTTGCTTTTAAATTTAAGCTCAAACCTCCAGCAGATGAGGGTAATTAGTTCAGCACTTAGAGTGAAAACATTCAGCAAAAATGTTGATGTATCTTGCATTTATTTTGTCTTCACACTGACAGTGTTTGCAATATTGAGGCAGCACTCTTAGGAGAGAAAATTAGAACTGTTTTTCAAATACATCTGTTAGTGGTACAAGTGTTGCATCGCTATCTTGGAAACTGATTATACAGTAGAGATACTGCCATTTGTGCTTTTTGAATATGCTTTCATGTTGGATGATAGCTTTTGAACCAAAGCAAATGTGTCAGTCACTGCCCATTGTAGATTTCTGCTGGACAAGAGAGATTATATAAAATAAAGGAAATTAAATTATAACCTATAAAATATAAGCAGGCTTTGGCAGGATAACAGAGATGCAGCTGAGGTGAGGAGTGTCACCTGCTAATTTGTATAGTTTAAACAATTTTTGAGATATTAGTTTGATTTTTCCATCCTTTAAATTGAGCTACTAAAATAATATTAGCTTCAAGAAAGTTCTAGTGACTAAATCAATGGAAACATTTACATTCTGGTAGCGTAAAGCAGAGACATCAAGACATGATCAGCAAGCTAGGTATGGCACAGAAGAGCAGCTAAAGAAGCTATATTCCCTCTCCCTGTATTGGTCTCTGAAGTTGGGACATATGATGGCCAAGGACATGCCCATCCCGTGACTAGCTAAGAGGTGACCTGAGTAATGACTATCTAGGTTTCATCTTTGGACTTGTTATGTGGACCCAGATCTTGACTGTTAGCTAAAGGCTGATCAAGCTGCATCAGTTAGTACCCCTCATCAGTTTGTGCACTTGCATAAGTGTGGTATTCTGCCCCACGTGTTTGAAACTAACAGTAACCTAAATAAAACAACTGTTTTACACATAACTGTTAATGAAGTGTATTGCCTAGTTTGTAGGACTAATTCCAGCCACATTCTTGGGCCACTTTTGTTCCTGTTACTGTGGCCAAAGAAGGATTGTGCTCTCTGTGATCTATATTACATAATCTTATGGTAATTTTCCAGAGAAGTTGAAGTTGTTAGAATTATTCCAGCTTTTTTTTTTCTATCTTAAACACATTGCTCCTAAACATGAGAAGTCAGTAATACTGACCAGCACCACCTAGTAGATGGTCTGGCTTTTTGTACATGTAATACATGTAAGTTTTCAAAAGAAATCCTGTTCTGCTTTCATGTGTCATCTTATTAAATTCATCTGAGCCACTTGCTTAGCTTTGAACTCTTGAGTATGCATATGCATTCAGTCTGCACCCAGGCTGATGTCCCAGTCTGGGTTATATTTTTACAAACTGCTTTTACTATCTGACCACAATTGTCTGCTTCGAGAAATTTTGTACCATTTGAGTATAAAATTGTAAACATACTGAGCAAAGGTACTGTAGATACAGCTTTTAAAGTGCATAGCTGATTTAGGATCTGACATTTTAAAAAAATGGCTTGGGCACTGAAAGCATAATTTTTAAGACTCAGAGTTTTGGATACCTAAAATAGAATTTCAGTGTGTTTCAGGCAGCAGAGGCAACATTTGTGGCTGAAGATCTCCCCTCTGCTCAATGGCTATAAAGCCTGGGCAGCAGTCAGGAGATGCTGCCTGACATGGCTGGGCACTTACTGGAATTGGTTTGCCCTGAGCTGGTCTGGGTTCCCAACCTGACAATTGAATTTGTGGCTGTGGAGCTGTGTGTGCCTGGGGGTGAGCCCTCAGTAACAGAGCACGGAGTCTGACCTAACAGCCATCCACGTTCAAAGCATAGCTAATGCACCAGTGGAAGCAGACCCCTAAAAGAATGTAGCACACCTCTATCCCCCACGATTTTATCTTTTTTTTTTTTTTTTTTTGCTTCCTGACAACTTGGAAGGTTCACCAAGTGAGAGAGATACAAGTGCACCTGTATTTCATAACCAGCTGGTTCCAGTTAATCACCTGGAAGGGGAGTCCCAGGTTGTGACTTCTGATTTTGTTGTAACTCGTGTGTTTTAGACTAGAAAGTCACTAGATAAAATAAATAAAATCACTGTAGTATCTGGAAGACCTCTGCTAGCTGTAGGACCTGGACTGCAACATGCCTCAGCCAATGTGCTCTGTTGCTCACTTTTACTGATAGTGCTATTTGTTTCCACCACTTCTAAACTAAAATGTGTAAAAAATTACTCCTATGTAAAGTTTTATTTTAAAACAGACCCTGTGTGCTCCCTTGGTACTCTGTCTACTGATGGCATGAGCATGGCATGGCAGCTCTTTATGCTGTGACAATTCCATATTGTTTTCTATTCTGCTGCAGATAGCCTGAAGGGGACTTGCTGGCTTAACATCCAAGACAGTCGCTGTGAAGTCAACATCAATGGTGCTACACTGAAATCTGAATGTTGTGCTACTTTAGGAGCAGCTTGGGGCAGCCCATGTGAGCGATGTGAGCTAGGTATGCTCTCATATCCTGCATCTTTTGGAAGAAGAAAAGCAGTACCACTAGATAGATTCTTATAACTTTCTATATAGAAAACAGACAACACAAAAATCCTATTAAATGAAGTTGTCCTATTCAGCATCACTTGTAATTGCCATCATCAAAGATCATTCTAATAACATTGAAATAACATGTCAATAAATTTTTAATAATTACATATGTTTCATTTCCAAAGGGACTGTGCATTGGGGTAGGGAAGTAAGGACTACAATAACAAGGTCAAATATCTGATTAAAATCTTCAGGGCTTTTTATATTGTGGGCTGTTAACACTTCTTACAGCTGTTTTCAAACACATAGTTCATGTACAATTGCTGGTTGCAGAGTAGTGCTACTATTAGATTACAAGGCTAGGTGCAGAATCTGGAAGCAGTAATGCTAGCTGTGTACTTTAGTTTGTGGAAAAAATACCGTGCTGCGTTGTCCCCATAAGGTTTGAATAATCCCAGTTGTGGCTGAGACAGTGTCTGGATGGTTCAGCTTTTCATTTCTGGCTGGAACAATAACTGCGGGTACAGGTAAACCTGCTAACAGGCATGGTGCAAACAACATCCAGTAGAGCTCTTAACTGTACAGTGCAGCATCACGCAAAGGTTTGGGCTGCAGGAAGCAGCACGGCCAAGTTAGATTGATATAATTAATAAAAAACTAAGCAATTGAGAGATAATTAGCTCAGACTGTGTATATTTGGCATTTAATTTCCTAACTAGTTAAATTTCAGCAAGCTTTCATATCACTACATCACACTGCATTTTATGTGCATACCCTAAAATGTCATTGCTCATATTCTTTATTAAGCTGCAGTGGAAAACAAAAACCTTTACTAAGAACTGCCATCACTAAAGTGTTAAATCTTCAGGCAGCTTTACAGGAAATTTACCTTTTAGTTACATCTGAGTGCAGAGATTGATATGACTAGATGTTGAGCATTCTGTAATTCTCTACTATTTAATTTCCTCAACTATTCACTTGTTTTAAGTAACATGCATGAGTCAGTACTTTTTTTGATTGAGGCTAAAGCACTCACCACCTTATACAGTCAAATTATTAGAGAATTCTTAAGATACATGTATTTTTAAATTATTTGCTCCTACATTTATGTTATTCTAAAGCAATGAAATATCTTTATGGCTTGTTTCCAGACACAGCTTGCTCAAGAGGATTTGCCAGAGTGAAGGGTGTTGCCTGTGAAGGTGAAGCTTTTTCTTCTTACTCAAGATGTCACTTTTTCCCCTCTGAAAATAATATAATAGAGGATTTATTATGTTGTTGGCTTTGGTCATAATTATAATGATTAGATTAATGCCTTTGCAAGCATTTACTGTCTGTTGGGAAGTGTTGCGTTAACACCGTTGCAGAATGTCAAAATGATACAAAGAATGCAACTGCTACTTCCATTTAATTCCTTTAGTTTTTCTTTTCTCTACCATATACATCATCTTGTCTTAGAGAAGAGAATGTGGCTTCTTGGTGCCCTAAGACTCGAAGATCTTACAAGAGTCCCTTGAAACTGAGCCAGATGCTTGTTCAGAGCAGTTTTCAGACCCTAATACAGTATGGATTAAAACCTCTCACTTTCATGTAGCTTAAATTCAATAAAGCTGTAGCTGCCTCCCTTGAGCTATCGCGTAACCCTGCTCTTTGTTTCCCCAACAGATGTGAATGAGTGTGATGTTTTCCCGGGGGTTTGTCCCAATGGGCGATGCGTTAACAGCAGAGGCTCGTTCCACTGCGAGTGCCCCGAAGGACTGACACTGGATGGAACAGGGCGAGTGTGTTTAGGTGAGAGCACACTCAACTCTGCCACCTTTTCAGCTGTGTCCAAGTGTTGTCTGAAATTATTCTTAAAGGAGCGTGAAAGGATGTTTAGTTTGTTTCTGAATTCCTCTGCAAGTAGTTTAAGTGTGCATTTTAGTTCACACCTGCTTAGATATCAAATGCATGTGCCAGCAGAGGGAAGAGCTGTTAATCCTCTGGGGTAACGTGAATGTCTGTGTTACAACTTGGTTTTCCCACAGTGTAATTAATAGAGTGCTGCCTTTACTCTGGCTCCTGTTCAGGAACAGAAATGTCTTGAGTTGGTGGGAGCCAGAAGGTAAGAAATCAGTTGGTCAGCTAACAGCTTTTAGTGCAGTGTGAACGGTGCTCTTTATTGCTATCTAGTAATTTTGTGAAACTTAGATACTACCTTGTAGCACAAATACACTGTCTGAGAGTAATCAAAATGGATATAGAAAAAGTAAGACACTGTCTTTGTACAGATTAGTATCTTTACTCACAAAACATGATATCTGTGAAGACATGCATTTCTCTAGGAAAAACTTCAAGAACAGAAGATAATGAAGCCCTCTAAAGTCAAGAAAACAGTAGTATCATGTAACAAGTGTATTGTTATTAATATGCAGCTTTTGAAATCAATGATCAGAGATGAACAAATATAAAGCCAGGGTACTAGATGTTAAGAATAGATTCTGGAATCCATATTAATTTTTCTTACCAGTTGACAGGACTATACATGAAGGGAGATGAAAGGATCGAGAGCAGTTCTGAGGAGAAGGACTAAGGGGTACTGGTAGATAAAAATCTGGATGAGAGCTGATGATGTGGTTTTGCAGCCCAGGGGGATAACTGTATGCTGGGCCACATCAAAAGTGTGGCCAGCAGGTCAAAGGGAGGTGATCCTGCCGCTCTACTCTGCCCTGGTGAGGCCCCACCTGAGTACTGTGTCCAGCTCTGGAGCCCCCAGCACAAGAAGGACGTGGACCTGCTGGAGTAGGTCCAGAGGAGGGCCACAAAAATGATCAGAAGGCTGGAGTACCTCTCCTGTGAGTACAGGCTGAGAGTGTTGGGGTTGTTCAGCATGGAGAAGAGAAGGCTCCAAGGAGACATTACTGCAGCCTTTTGATACTTAACGGGGACCTGTAAGGAAGATGAGGACAGTCTTTCTAGCACAGCTTGTTGTAAGGACAAGGGGTAAAGTTTTTAAGCTAAAAGAAGGTAGATTTAGACTAGATATAAGGAAGAAATTATTTATGTTGAGGGTGGTGAAATGCTAGAACAAGTTGCCCAGAGACATGTTAGGCACCACATCCCTGGAAACTTTCCAGGTCAGATTGGATGAAGCTATGAGGAATGTGATCTAATTAAAGATGTCCCTGCCTACTGTAGGGGCATTGGACTAGATGGCTTTTAAAGGTCTCTTCCAACCCGAAACATCCTATAGAACTGTAGAATCACAGGACGATTCTATGTTCCCTTTTATTATTTTAATGAAAAAATATCCTTTTATATTACAAGGTGCGTGCCATCCTCTTTGCACTGTGTACTATTCCATGTATTTCTGAAATACATTTATTTCCTGCCGGATGCACTACAGTGATTCTAGCGCAAACAAATTTTTATTAGCTGAATCTCTAGAAATGAAAATAAATGTAATCTTGATGTAGAATAGTTTACAGGAAGCCATGAGTATTCTTTGAATAATTTCTGTTTCTTATACCTCTTTCTAAATTGTTTTACTTCAGATGTGCACAGGGTAAATTTATATTGTAAACCTGCACAGCTTTGAAAGGCTTGTATGGAAAACAGCTCTGTGTTATTTTTAGATCTTGCATTTTCTCCAAAGCTTTTTCTGCTAAGCATTTAAGAGTTCTGTTAGATTTACTAAACCCTAACTTGGAATCTGCTATATCATCTGCACTTAAATGCTTGACCTCCAGTCCATTTTAATGCTGTCAGGAGGCTCTCAAGTATGTCCAGAAGTTATTTTATCAGATACAGTGTGTCGTTGTGATCTTCCATACACACTCAAAATAGCTGTTTTCCTGGAAAGCATTAAGCTACCAATAAACTTCTGGATAGTATAACAGACATCTACTCTAGCACTGCTGTGATTGATACATTTCCCATTATTGGTAGTACTTGCCAGTTTTTTTTTTTTTTCATTTGGGAATAGAATTTCTATTATATTGTAGAAATTAGCCTGTAGAGACTTAACAGCCCATTTTTTATATCAATTTTATATTTTAACAAATACTATTTTTTTTCTAAAAATCTTAAACTATTTTTCTTTACTGAGATACAAATAGGTGAGAAACATGGAATATACTGGTGCTTTCAAATAGGTTACTGTTGTTATTTTTACTGTGAGATACAGCAAATCTGATTTTTTTTCTGTGTACAGACCAGCGTGTGGTACTTTTCCTGACAGTTGGGTATACAGGCACAGATTTTGCCTATACACTTGGTTGATCTATCTTTTGGTTGACCTGCTTTTCTGCAAATGGAACCCTTAAGTATAACCATGATTAATTTTTTGTTCTGTACACGTTGTTGTTTTCTCCTGCTAAGTGGTGTTAAAGTAAGCCTAACAACAGCCAGCAATTTATTTTTTTTTTCTGTATCCCTTGTATTACTAAATTAATTCAATAGTATAAACATAGGTAGGATTTTTTTTTGCCATGAATGCAGGTCAGTTTGTAAATGAGAATACCTGATACATACATGCCTCTGTTTTATCAAATACACATAGAAACCTAAAAAGCACAATCATGTTAGCATAATGGATATATCTTGATATTGGGAGACAACAAAAGAAATGGTTGTGCTTTTGTATGGTACAAGAGAGATCCACTGTAGCACAATATTAGCAACTTCAAATGGTTAAACACTGAAGAACTGTAGTGTCTTGACAAGAAATGTCTCCCAGAAACTGAGCCTCACATGTACTTGTGCTTTAGAATAGCTGCTTCTGAAAAACAGAGAACTTTAGGAAAAAGTAAAATTCCCATTTGTTGTTGTAAAATGAGCAGATATTCGCACGGAGCAGTGCTACCTGAAATGGGATGAAGATGAGTGCATTCAGCCTGTGCCTGGCAAGTTTCGTATGGATGCCTGCTGCTGTGCTGTGGGGGCTGCCTGGGGCTCTGACTGTGAAGAGTGTCCTAAGCTTGGTACCAAGGAATATGAGACTCTGTGCCCAAGAGGTCCTGGGTTTTCGAGCAGGGGAGATACTCTAACTGGCAGGCCATTTTACAAAGGTAAGGCCCATTCCTGGATATGAAGTGAATAATAGGTACACCTGGGTGAATATTCTAAGAAAATGCCAGGGTTTGTGTGTGTTATGTCCTTGAGATGACAGATGCTATAAAGATGTTTGCCTGAAAGAGCTGACCTTAGAGGTGGGAAACTCTCTGCTTGCATCATGTTCAAGAATGTTAAAGGAGCCTAGAAGGAAAAGGTACAAAATTTGAATTTGGTAAGGAGAAAAAAGAAATTACTTTGATGGGACTGAAGGGAGATCTAAGTTATGAGCATGACAGAAAATGTGCACTTTTTTTAAAGTACTGTTTTGTAAAGGTGCTTAGATGCTTACGCTTTAGGTGACTGAGATCTGAGAAGAAAAACTGTAAGTTTCTGCGTGCAGAAGCTGAGGTGATCTGGAAATATTTTGCTATTTACTTTTAAAAGGATGTACTCTGAATCATTTGTCTAGAAATATGTTGTTTGAGAAAGCTTTAACAGGCTGGACCTCTGTTTCAAGGTAGATAAACTCTGATGTTCAGGAGTTACAGTTCTCAGTCAAAGCTCTCAATATTCAGTGGTGATTTATTAAACAAATAAGGAATTTAATAATAGGATCATTGTTTATTTTTAGTAACATTTATTTAACTAGAAATAATAAACTCTTACTTATTTAACAATATTAAAATCTTGTCCACCCTCAAGATTCTTGTGAGGTTTTGCTCCTTCTTTCTGCTGTTGTTTGGATTCTGTTTTAGAACACAAGGAAAGCTCATTCAAGTTTGTAAATGCTTTTGGTGGGGGTGGTGTGGTGCATGAGAGAGGCTGACACATGGAAAACCTCTGTTTACCCTGTCCAGGATATTCTAACAGCCTGTGTTATCCAGCAAAACACATTTAGAAGAGGTGAAACACTAATACTCTATAAAGAAAAATTACCCTTTTCTAAGCTGAGCTCCAAAAACCACTTTGGTATTCTCAATTTTAAAACAAAACAATCAGCCAGGTAATAGTTACATCTTTTAAAAATGGGCTCAGGAGCACCATGAATATTCGTTGTGTTAGAAAGCAAAATAGAGCACAATACACATATTGGCGTCAGAGGCAGAAGAGTCTCACCTCAGGGAATTTCACTGAGTTTAGTTGATTACTGATTAACACAATTCATTATTACTGGTTTGGGTACTGAGCAGCAAAGAAAGCATAAACAATTCAACAGGTAGGGAAACATCTTTGCTCCCCTGCTTCCAAGCTCAGCTTCAGCCTAGCACCTTGCCTCCACCCTTCCTGGTGTCCAGACCCCCTAGTCCCATAGATGGGACAGTTGGCAGCACTGGGCCTTGTGGGCATTGCAGCAGGTTCTCTTTGTTACCTCTTGTTGCTTGGTCTTTTACCACTCCTCCCTTCTTACTCGTTTCCTGTGCCCTGGCATGTCCTTCATGGGACAGAAACCCTTGGGGGTGTTCCTGTTCCAGCACGGGCAGTCTACAGCCCACACTCCTTCACGATGTCCCAGCCTCAGTGTGGGCCACTCATGTACTGAAGTCTGTGGAGAAGGTCCCTGCCCCAGCATGGATCACCACAGGTCATGGTCCCTCAGGGGTCTCCCTCAACAAGGGTTTCATGTGGGTCACAATCCCTCAGAAGTGTCTCTGCCCCAGCATGCATCCTCCATGGGCCACTGTCTCTCAAGATGCTTCGGCCCTGCTTGGGTCACCTGTAGGCTGCAGTCCCTCAGGCATGTCCCTGCCCTGGCAGGGTCACCCATAGCTGCTGTCTCTCAGGGGTATCCCTGCCCTGTGTCTTCCACAAGCTGTGATCCCTCAGGGGTGTCTGCCCTAACATAGGTCCTCCACAGGTGGCAGTCCCTCAGGAGTTCCTCGCTGGACGTGGGAGTTCAGCCTTCCACGAATGGGTCTCCAGTTGTTTCTCCAACAACATCTTCTGCTTGCCTCCTCGGTTTCAAGTTTGCATTCTTCTAGCCTGTGTAGGAAGAGGCCATCCCTTCAATCGCCTGCAACCCAAACCATGCCTTTTATGCCAAATAAAATTGATAAGAAGGAACAAGAAATTACCATTAATTACATATATTTGTGTTTAAGAATCCTCTTTTGTTTTTATTTCATAGATATCAATGAATGTAAAGTGTTCTCTGGTATGTGCATGAATGGTAAATGCAGAAACACGATTGGAAGCTTCAAATGTAGATGTAACAGTGGGTTTACTTTAGATATGGAGGAAAGAAACTGTACAGGTAAGTCCTGCATTTTCCCCACCGTTTCCTAGAATCATAGAATTGTTCAAGTTGAAAGGGACCGCAGAAGTCATCTGGTCCAAGCGTTTGTGGGAAAGGGAGCCCAGACGAGATATTAGCTAGCACCCTGTCCATCTTGAAAACATCCAGTGTTGGGGATTCTACCACATCCCTGGGGCATTTTAAAGGAACTTGCACTTGTTGCATTACTTGCAAGCTGGAAACTTAAGTCCATTTATTTCCTTCTGTTTCTAAGAGCTTAATCTGTGGACAGAATGACCAGCTGCCTTAAGCTTCCCTTTCAGAAAGCGATTCTTTAGGAAATGTAATGCTGTTCTTGTACATGTACATTAGGATTTTTTTAAAGTTGGTGTTAAAGATGCTCAGGTCATACTCTTATCAGTAGAACCTGACAAATCAATAGGGATCACCAGTGAAGCCAAGTTCAGTGTTTTATCATACCAATTAACTTAATTATATTCCTTATTCTCTGGTTATTTTATTACCAAATGAACTGATAGACTCTACTGCAAGCTAATTTTCATTCAGATTGGTTAGCCAAGCACACACACAGGCACCTCTGCAATTCTGATGTCAGTGTAACGTTAACTCAAGAAGAGATGTGTTTCATTTAAAAGTTTAATATTTCACTTTTTACTGCTTGGAAAAAAAGAAGCCGAAGATAAGCTTGATAGTTCTCTGGTTATGAGAACCTGGACGCCTGCATTGTGGGTGGCTGTGTGCTGAAATGAAGGAGGTTTTGTTACGCCACACAGGTGTCTACGAGTGAGCATGAGTAATGCAAAGTGTGGGTGGTAAGGCATGTTAAGTGAGGCCAACTTCAGTTGTTCTGGATGTTAGTGTTGCCCTAGCTGGTGATTTCCTTGTGTTTATAGTGATTGCTTTGATGAGAAATGCATTTAACAAACGCTCCTTCTAAACTAATAGGTCAGAAAATCTCTCCCCACAAAGGCTTTTTGGGTTCTGTTTTGAAAGTTTGTTGTGGTTAAAATAATCTACTGAGCAGCTGTGGATGACCAAGTTTTAATGAATGGAAGACTCTTTTTTTTGTTTTAAATTAGCAACAAAGTATTTTATAAAGCCTGTGGGAGGCTAGATATTTTGTAATATCCCAGGTCCACGACACAGGTTACCCTCCAACACCTCCACACATCTGTGTGTGAGGACTGAACTACCTTCACAGAGCAGAAAACTGGGAGTGACACAGAACCAAAAGAGACTCTTCATTGTGGTGAAAAAAGAACTGTTTAAAATCTGTAGCACTTTCTTTAGTTAAGCTTATACTTGCTTAGTTTTCCTGAACCATGTACACAGATGGTTCTGCTGCCCAGCTCACCAACTTGCTGCAAGCAAGTTGATGCTGTTCTCTGATTCCTTGCTCCCTGGACAACTCAGATGACAGAACCAGTCCTATTCCCTATCCTAGACTAACGTCTTCAATGTTTCAGAAATTCTGTAATTTTTATTCCCTGCAAAAATTGAATGATTTCTTAATATGCAAAAATTAATGACACAGCAGTAGATGAAGCTGAAGGTACAGAACATGAAACAAAGGCATTGAATCCTAGTTCACCCAAAAAACACTGGATGGGCAGTAGAGTAAGGAAGAGAGAAGTCTGGAGAGATGTGAGGAGACAGTAAACAAGCTATCTCCTCCAACACTGACCTATTTCACTGGATCATATCCACATTACGAATTAATCTTGAGCTTCCTGCTTCAGTACCACTGTGTCTCTCAAAGAGCTCTTCCTTCTTTTCTTACCTTATACCAAACCTCCTGTATTTTTCTACAATAAGTTTCATTCAGACTTAACTAATAAGATAACCAGTGAACTGTAAATGTAGCTGCCAAAGGAGCTGCTTTAATTCCTAATGGAAAGGGTGTGTATAAGCTTATAATACCATTACTGGATAAATGTCTTCATAATAACCAATTTAATATGAATGGCACTGTAGCCATGGAGTCACTTGGTACCTCTATAATAATAACAACTCAGAATTTGTTACAGTTAGTAATTTCCTTGGAAATCTAACCTTAATTACACTTAATGGAAGCTTACTTGTTACATGCTTTAATCTATGGTTGAGAGCTCTGAAGCCGTTGAATATGAATCTTTCACAAACTGTTTCACATAATCAGATATTACTTAAAATGTTAAATGAATTTAATTTTTCTATGTTCACTTCTATACTGTATGTAGTATATGTACATGTAGAGAGTCATATACATATGTTATATATATGGTATGTGCATGCTATATATAGTCACATACCTATGTGTGTGTATATATATACACACAGAAGTATATTTATATATACATACTATATATATGTAGTCATGAGGAGAAAGACTCGGGGGTACTGTCTGATGAAAAGCTCAACGCAAGCCAACAACGTGCGAGTGCAGTCCAGAAAGGCAGTCATGTCCTGGGCTGCATCAAAAGATGAGTGACCAGCAGGTCGAGGGAGGTGATTCTCCCCTTCTACTCTGCTCCTGTGAGAACCCACCTGGAGTACTGCATCCAGTTCTGGAAACCCCAACAGAAGGGGGGCATGGACCTGTAGGAGCTCGTCCGGAGGAGGGCCATAAAGATTATCAGAGAGCCAGAACACCTGTCCTATGAAGACAGGCTGAGAGAGTTGGAGTTGTTCAGCCTTGAGAAAAGAAGCCTTCAGGGAGACCATACTGCAGCCTGCCCCAGTCTCAAGTGGGCCTACAAGAAAGCTGAGGAGGGACTTTTTGCAAGGGCTTGTAGTGACAGGATGAGGGGTATTGTTTTCAAAGTGGGAGAGGGTAGATTTAGATGAGATGTAAGGAAGAAGTTCTTTCTTATGAGGGTGGTGAGACGCTGAAACAGTTTGCAGAAGAAAATTGTGGATGCTTCATCACTAGAGGTGTTCAAGACTATGTTGGGTGGGCCCTTGTGCAACCCAGTCTAGTGGGAGGTGTCCCTTGCCCATGGCAGAAGGAATGGAACCAGATCTTCAAGGTCCCCTCCAAGCCAAAGCATTCTATGCTTCTGTATAATTTCTGTAGGTTTAATTTATAACACCCAAGTGTTCAATTTTGTGGAAAGCAAGATAACCTGTTTGATTTTTCTACCTCTCCGTTACTATAAAATAGATATTGATGAGTGCCGGATCTCGCCAGACTTATGTGGAAGTGGTACTTGTGTCAACACTCCTGGAACCTTTGAGTGTGAGTGCTTTGATGGGTACGAAAGTGGATTTATGATGATGAAGAACTGTATGGGTAAGTGTTGCTAGGGTGACCTTGAGTCTGCCCATTCACTGTACAAAGCCTGACTGTACTCTGGGCTGTGCCAGCTCTGCTCCACTGAGCCCTTCGTACATGTTGTTATTGTGACTTCTTGAAAAAATGAGACAGATCCACCATTTACTGCACAGATAACTGAACTGTGCGTGTGCTTTGCTTATTCTTTTTGCTAATTATTTTTACATGTTTTGGTATAGAAATGTTAGAATGGAAGGAACTATTCATTCATGTAGTTTAAAAATATCTAATGAGGTATACAAACATTTGGTAAACTCAGGATAGAAGGTTGGAATAGCACAAGTAGTGTGATTCTTCTAGGATTCAAGAGATTGTGAGACCGTTTCCTGAAAAATCACATTTGTTTAATCTACCTGAAGTTTTGATAATAGATATGGAGACAACAAAAGTTACTAACCACCTTAAAAAAATCTTAAGTTAGTGTTGTGGAATACTTCATGGAATGTATCATGAAATATATACTGAAAATGAAAAATCTGAGATTTCCATCTTGATGAGGCTGAATGGATCTTCCTCCTTGCCCTTTTTGAAGACTGAATTGATATTTTCTCTCCTCCTACCCTGATCTTTGCCTAATTTCCATGACCTTTTAAGGATTGTCTGGAGAGGCTTCAGAATTGCACTGGCCATCTCCCTCTCTGCACTTAGGGGTCTTTTCCATGTCCTTTGTTGGCAGTTCTCTTCCCACGTTTCTCCTTATCTTTTTGCTGCTGCTGTCTAAACCCTCCACATCACTTGCCAGGATCGATTCCTGGTGGATTGGGCTTTCCTAACCCCATCCCTACACACTCAGTTATTGCCTGTATATTTATCCTCCATCCCTTGTCCCTGCGTTTTGAGTCCTCTATGCTTCCTTTTTGTGTTTGAGTTTTGTCAGGAGCTCTTGTGCTCATAAATGAACTGAAGTAAGTGACCCTATGCCCCTTATGCGCTTGTGTTCCAAGAGGCCATGCAGGCCTCTTGTCATCTTTACTTGATTTCCTGCAAATTGTTACGCTTTTAGCCTCCAAAAATCAGCAAAAAAATCATTGCCTTAATCACAGATGAACAGAACAAAGAAGCTAAACTGAAAGTTGACGAGCCTTCATGAGAGAAAGAGTACAAGTGCAGACAATCAGTACTGTATGGTGGACGTACATTATGTGTAAGAGAGGCAGGAAAACAAGGTGTCACATAAGTAAGAGTGAGGAAATAAGAGAAGTTTCTTCCTGAGAGCCTTCTGCGGGAACTAAGAAAGGGAGGACGCAATGTTCAGTGAAAACATTGTGGAGCTGTGAGGACTATTTAAGCAGAAATTGTAACAGAAGAGATGTTAATTCTATAATCAGTTTCTCTGCTTGTGAATAACGTGCAAACCCTAATGATACCTTGCCTATATTCTCAGGCTAATGAAAGGTAACATTAGTCTACCTGCCTGAATAAAAGTCTCTCGTTTTGAGGACAGGTAGCCATAACACTTCCTGGGAATTCAAAAATGTGTGTGCATCCTGCACCTTGAGCATCATTTGGTCATCGTTTATTTCCGTCCACATCTGTCTACACGTTAGCTGTTTTTATCAGGTTTGTGAGTCGAATATTCAGTTTGCCATTACAAGCTGTAGCAAGCATATGTCTCAGCCACACAATGACATATGTAGGAGTTACCAAACTGAACAGCCATTTACTTAAAAGTTTACACACACATTCCCATTAATGGCATCCACAGACAAAACTTTCAGTGCATACACAAGTGTGTGTCCGGTTGGATTAAGAAGCACTTTTTTTAATATTTTATCTCATTAATATGTTGTTCTGGATGGCAACCATGCAAACAGTTGCTGTCTTTTCTTATGTCCCATGTCTCCTAGCATACTTAATATTGCATGATGAAAGTCAGGTTCTCTTGAGAGGAAAAATACACATTTTTAGAGATAATCGTGTATATGGTTTTGTTTGCCCTGTTATGCAGTATGAAGAAAGAAGCAGCTCTGCTTCAGTGAAACAATCCTTCTATTTCTGACCTCCAGATTTTATTACTTAAAAGACACTGAGAATTTATTTTATCTTTGTTGCTGCTTAGTAATGATGTTATATTTATCATGATTTCTTTGCAGATATTGATGAATGTGAACGTAACCCTCTGCTGTGTAGAGGTGGCACATGCGTGAACACTGAAGGGAGTTTTAAGTGTGACTGTCCTTTGGGACATGAGCTGTCACCATCACGTGAGGAATGCATAGGTGAGTTTCAATTCAGAATCATAGTGGACAGCTTTGTAAGAAGTGTGGTCATTTGTGCCATGAAAATTTCTTGTCTCTGGAAAGGATAAGCTCTCAGGAATTATCTTACACAAATTTATGCTCCTCTTTTATATGAGTATCTTCAAATTAAAAGCTTATAACAAATCCTGTAAACACTTTGTTGCCCTTAGTGCTGTTGAATTCACAGTGGAATATTTTACCAGGCCTCTTGGGGATCATTTAGCAATTCAAAGGACTGTACCACTCATGTTGTCAGCTTTCAAGTAAAAGACATAGAAGCACAAAGTAAACTTAATTCCTACAGCCAGTAAAATGTACTGTCCCTTATTGAAATGAATTTTTTCATCAAAATGGTGAAAAAACTGCAAAAATTGTAATGCGTATTATCTCTTTGATTTCTGCATTTGATACACAGTTGCTTCATGAGTTAGGTTAAACCATAGTTAGGTTAAACCATAGTTAGGTTTAATCACAGTAGACTGTACAGTTAATGCTTATAGACCAGAAAAAGATAAACCTTTGGACTCTAGCTTAAACATACTGTACAGAGCTTCATACATTGAACTAGAACACGCTGAGAACAAGAGAGAAAATGAAAAAGCCTGAAAACCAACAGTTTACATTTGTGCTGTTAGAGTCTGCATTCTGAGTAGCAAGTAACTGATATGAATTATTCTTCTCCAGATGTAAATGAGTGCTCATTAAGTGACAGTCTCTGCAGAAATGGCAAGTGTGTGAACATGGTTGGAACATACCAGTGCTCCTGTAACTCTGGGTACCAGGCCACTCCTGACAGACAAGGCTGTGTAGGCAAGTGCTGTACACCTTCACCTGTGTATTTGTGCTTCAGCATATGTTGTTCCATCTGCATTTGGTTTCATTTAATTTCATAACTTCCTTTTGAAACTGAGCTGGGCCATCTTCTCACCTCCTGTTAGGAACTATTGTGGACCCTTCTTTTACCCTATAAATATAAAGAAGGTATAAAAAAGATTGTTGCTGTACTGAACTCTGGAGAATACTTTGAGAAAAAAATATTACAGTTGTACTCCTTCATTAAAATCAGAGACTCGAGCTAACAACCAGAAAATATTGCTCAAGCAAGAATAGCCGTGTGTAGTGGTAGTTTCTCTTTCACTTTTTTCCTGTTTGTGTACATCTCTTAAATCCTTCACTATAATACTGAATTATGTCATTGTCATCACATTGGTAAGAAGAACAGAGGTTTTTTATTTGTTGTTTCTTTTTTTTTTTTTTCCCCAAAATATAGATTTGTGCTACATTTCAAGCTTTAATGAAACCTAAGTTTCTCAGGACTTTTCTTTCCTTTCCACATGCACCTCTTTTTACATCCCTAGTAATACACAGGAACAAACACAACAGCTAAAAGTAGCCACTTGCTCCCACAGATTAAAATGCAGTTGAAAGAGAGAACGTTGAACAAAATATAAGTCAGAGACAGCTGGGAAAGCATAAAAACGCAGAATCACCACTAATAAAGTGTTCCGTCTGCTAAGTAAAATGTCAGGAGAAGATGTCTTTTCTTTTGAAAGTAGACTCACTGCTACTGGTGCTGTTCCCGCAGACATCGATGAGTGTATGATAATGAACGGAGGCTGCGACACCCGTTGCAGGAACTCGGAGGGCAGCTATGAATGTAGCTGCAGCGATGGCTACGCTCTGATGCCAGACGTCAGGACCTGTGCAGGTACGTTCTAACACCTTAAAAGTTCCAGCATCCCGCCTCTCGGCCCGTTTGAACACGGCGTGCTTTTAGCCCATCTGTACCAGACTGACAGAATTATTATCTGCTTTTCCCTTTCTTTCCAGATATCGATGAATGTGAAAACAGTCCAGATATCTGCGATGGTGGGCAATGCACTAATATTCCAGGGGAGTATCGCTGTCTCTGTTATGATGGATTTATGGCTTCAATGGACATGAAAACTTGTATTGGTAAGTAACTCTGTGCACCAAATTTAGTTTTCAGTTTTGCACACATACTCATGTTTAAGTGACCAATTTGAAAGTTTAGAACTGATCTTTTCAATAACTTTTCATATTAGCCATGTTAGTAGCTGCAAAATCTGAATACCTTTTCTCATTTTATACACAACTGCTCTTAAATTATCTTCTCTAGGACAGCAATATCTGATATTAAGGATAGAAACCTGCAATGAGAAAGTGTGAATTTCTACCATGTGTGTCATTATTTTACTTGGTAACAGCATCCACTTCATAATAAAACCTTTAGGGTAACTACAGTTTCTTACTGGACCTAACACTACTTTCAGCAAAATAGAATATTTCTTTTTTTCAGCAGAAATATTATCAATATCTTGTATTTGTTTGACAGTATGTGAAATTAGATGGTCTTTGCCATTTAACTAGCGTAGTATTGTAGCTATTTGAATAAAGTCAAAAAGTTGACATAGATGTAACTCATAATAAGACTGCTTTAACTACAAGTTTTTAAGCAGGTATTTAATTTTAAATGATTCAGCTTTTAAATGATGTAAATTCTGGCATAATGTTAAGGCTTATATTGAAGATTTAGCATGCAGTATAAGAATCTAAAACACAGTTCAGGTAGGAACTGCATTATTCTTCAAAAGATGTTCTCCTAATGGGAAGTTTTCATCGTATATGCAACACTTCATGGAATTGGGAGGAACGGGGAGACATCAATGGCAAAGTTAGTCCTCATGGAACTTCAGTCTGCATTAAGGCAGCAAGTGCTGAGCAGTCACATTCTTGAGGTATCTGGGAAGAGAGTCTAGCACAGGAGCACACCTGCAGTCCCAGTGCCCCGTTTTTCATTGTGACATTATTTTTCTTTTTGTAACGGTTGTGGGAGAGCTTTTTCAGTTGTGGTTCATCACTTGTTCTTTCTGCAAGTCTTTGCCCACTCTGCCTGCAGCCTGCCTTCTTGAATGCTACCTGTGTGGTGGCTTGATATCTTTCTATGTACCAGAAATAGCCCCAGCTTTTGGAAGCATTTCTTCTCAAAGGCACGCTCTTAATGCCTCTGCTCTTTATCCTCCCCCAAACTGGCTTTCAGCAACACCATTAGGACAATGGTTATTAACCTCTTCTTTCATTCCTACTTAGCCTCAGCTTTGATAAATATTTTCATTTTTCTTCCTCACGAGATGTCTTGAGTTTTCTTTCAGTTTCTTTCGCAAAGGTACTTTGTTATCAGCAAAGAATTTGCCTCACCACACACACATACAACCTTGGGGTCATTACAGAAAATTATTTCCTAGCTACTCATTTTCTGATGGCATAGCAGAGTGATAGATACACATCTGTACTAAAAAGCTGCCAGTGATCCTAGGCATTCTCCAAAACCTAAATGAAAGGCTGTGCCAGAGCTACTCGTAGCCATGAAGTACTGAGAGAAGGAGTTTGAACTTTCCTTGTGTCCCTGAGTTTCCTACTTGTTATACTTCATAGTTAAGGCTTTTCCAGTGAGATTTTTTGGAAGAAACAGGTCAATTCCTATATTTCAGGGTTGTCCCAGCAAGCAGAACTATAGAGGGTAAGTCTGCAGATCTTGCAACTGAAGCGACTTAGAGTGTGACAGCTTTCCTTTGCCTCAGTGTGACAACTGGATATACTAGGGAGATAAAGGTTACTGTAATGAGGGTATTTAGCACACTGACAAAATCAGCCCTGTTTAAATACACAAAACTAAGTTTTACTAAATTCATTTAGTAACACCATATTTGTCAGTGGCCAGTTCTTACATAATATTGATCATTATCACTTCACATACAAAACTGTTCTTAACAATCACATTCTGAATTACATGCAAGTATACAGTACCACACAGCTGTTACAGGCAGTTTGCACTGAGTGGTGTCCAGCTTTTGGTGTTGCTTAGTCACAGAGGTCAAGGTGTTTGAGTTTGAGCACCTGACTACAAGAAAAGATGGAACTGAAGGGTTCCATCTTCTGTCTTCTCCAATTTCCCATGCTTATGTTTTTATGCTATCGCCTCCCTCACAAAAAGGAGAATGCCTTCTACTCCTTGTAGGGCTTGTCTTGTTTTCTTGTCTTGCCAGTCATTCTTCTGATGTACCCATTTTCCTGCCTACCTGTATTCTCTTGTACTTATATTGTCCTTTCCTCATATAAAATTCCTCAGTTATCTGCTTGACAGGTGGCCAGTTCTAATTTGTTCTTATACCAGTTTCATTGTTTCATAATACTCATTCTTTCCTAAGTTGAATTCTTATTTAAAAAAAAAAAATAATA
>NW_008587420.1:117537-137481 GCF_000691845.1 Merops nubicus | reverse complement strand
ACCCTGGGGAACTCCACTAGCTACAGGTGTCCAACTAGACTGTCCAGCTGATCACAGCCCTCTGCGCTCTGTCATTCAGCCAGTCCTCAATCCACCACCAATTAGAGGGACTGACAGGTCATGATGTACATTTCATGTTTAAATCTTGACAGTGATCATGGAGAGACTGATAAAAAATTTTACGAATTATGGTATGCCTTGTGGTGACAGAGCACTTTTTGTGTCCTATAGGAGTTCACCAGCAACACCATGCCTTAGTTTCCCTGTCTAAGAAATAACAGTGGCCTTTCTCCATTGTGCTTGGAGACTTCCAGGAGAATGTTGTCACCTACAATGAAAGCAGAAGGTTTCCAAGGGCAGTCCAGCAAATGCCTGGGGAATTTTGTGACCTAGCGAGTCTTGTGTATTCTTGTGTGGAGTGCCCCTGTCTCTCTGTACCTGCTTACTCCATCCCCTTCCCAGTTTTCATTCTTTGGTGATGAAGGCCAGCAAAGCATTTCCAAAGCAAAATGGAGGGGGAAGAGAAGCAAGTTGTTCAACAGAGACCTGCCAATCAAACTTGAATTCTGTTCCAAAATGTGTTTTGCAACTGGGTAGGGAATTTCTGCTTGTTCTTGGGCTTGCTGTTCTCAGCCAGGCGGGTCTGAGATTCCTCCAGTCATACCTGTTTCTTTTTATTCACAGTGTTGTATCCAGTTCTTACGTGTTTTCACTTCCCCTGATTACACAGCAACAGTGCCTGTCCTGGAACAGCCCTCTTGTGAAGGCTGTTGTAACTGGGCAATTACCAGCTTGTAAACTCCCTGGCAGTCCCCTCTTGAGGGCAAAGACATGGCAGCGTTTCATTTTCAGATGGTGACTCTGGCTTGCTCACCTTATCCTGTATCCCTGAGCCTTGGGAGCTTCCTGCTGGCTTCACACTCTGACCCAGGGATTCCTCTGGGCTTGTTCAGACAAGTTCTTCCCATCATTACGAGCTGGGGAATAAGGGAGTAAGCTTGTGGCTTTGGGATAGTATCCCATAAATTACCTTCAATGAAATATACCATATGTGAACCAAAATCTTCAATCACCATGTCAAACGTTTAGTTTGTTCATGGTGATCCTCAAGGACACATTCAACAAAGCACATTTCAGGTAGGCTACAATGGTCCTCGTGAGCCAGCCCCTGGCAGTGGCCCAGGAGCCTGTGCTGGTGCAGCAGGAGCAGTGGGCTCATGCCTGCCCACGAGAGAAGTGAAACCCTTCTCAGTGTATGCATTTTTGTCCAAGGCACAGGAAAAATGCTTGTGGGAGCGTGTGCAGCAGCAGAAAAACATATTTTTTAAAAAGCAGTGCTCTGCTAAAGGATGAATCATAGCCATAAGGCTGGTGATTTTGGGAAATAGTTCCCCACCTGGATAAGAAAAAGAAACGAACCAAAACAAATCTAACTTTGTGTTTAGGTTCACATGATAAACAAGAAGGGGATCCCTCTGCACAGCACTTCCATATTTTCCTGTAATATATAACCAGTGTTTACCCTCTGAATGACTCAAGGCTGGATGTCTTTAGGAAAACCTTCTTCCTATCTGAAATGTTGAGTGAATATCTCCTAATTTCTCTTTTCTGCTGTAGGAGCTTTCCTGAAAGAGGAAAAATAACTTTTGTTCCAGGCTTGGTTTTTGCTTATATTTCCTCCACCCTCTTTCACCTACTGCTTAAGTAATCTTTCCCCTAAAAAACAGGGCCAATTTTTTTTCCACGCAGAGGACTCCTGGCATGTATGGGCATATGTGTCCACATCTTTGTCACCAGAAGGTACTAGGGATAAACATACTCTGCAGGGGTCATATCATCAGTGGCAGGTCCCAGACACTGGTATTTTCCACGTGGGTCATGATCTTTGGCCAATGTTCCCCACAGCAGAGTCACTGATGAGAAAGTCGGGAGCCAACAGGGTGTCCTCAGGGTATGTTTAATGTCTCAGCTTTCTCACTGTCAAGTACCAAGACGCTCCCTCAGAAGGTGAACAGCTTTTCACTCTTGTTCCTTCTGAGTTCATCTATTTGTCTGTATTTCAGCCTGTACTTGCTAGCTAATGATTTCATATGAAGGTTTCAAATATTGCCACCTTGACCGATGATTTAACACTCTTCTTGAAGCTAATTGATTCTGGCCTACACCAGATATTAATGTGGCAAGGCTCATGAGCTGCACAGTACTTCAGTCTTTCTTTTTGCAATGTTTTCCTAAGCTCAGTCTAACTACTGTCGTTTTTACTGTAACTTCAAAATCAGCTTTCAGATATGCATGTCTCTTTGCCGTTTGAATACCTTGAATTTTTTTTAGACCAAGGGCAGAGTAAGAAAAAAGTGCCCGATTTCCACATTTAGGAGGCAAGAGCAGCAGTGAAAGGAAGCAGAGGAGCACAGGGATATTGGCTGTGACAGGCCAGCTGCCAGCACAGCACACCGCCTGGGAAACTTGGAGGTAGTAATAAGTTACACATCAGCTTTTTGAACTTACTATTGTTGACTTAAAGGGAGAGAAAATTAAAGAACTCTTGAATGCTGGCTTCCCATCAGAGGCAAAACCACAGAAGGAGGAAGAGCCAGAGAGGAAGCTGAGCTACCTTCCCTGCAGCAATTTAGGAATGACCAGTGGTAGGGAACACTTGTCACAGAGAAAACTACTTGGCCTTCAGATGACATCCCGTGCACAATTACAGTGCCTTACCGTAAACCTTGAGACACATCCTGCCAGTGACAGCCCCTGAGGGGAACGTGTTGAAGATGCATTTGTAGCATCCCTCATCTTGAAGAGTGACTCCATGAAGGGAGATGGCAGAGGCTTGTAACTCACTGTGGGCAAAGCTCACATGGCCAACGTAGCCTTTTGCTATCTTTTGGCCATTCATCATACTGTAAGTTGCTATGTTGTCTTCAGTCCCATCTGTCTCCTTCTGCCAGGTCACCTGCAGCACATCTTCTTTTGTGACTGAGCGGCATGAAAAAGTAACATTTCCTCCTGCCCGGGCCGACTGGACCTTTCTGTGCAACACCTGCACGGAGCCTGGGGGAGAAGCAGGTGCTGTTCTCAGCATTTCTCATCACCCTTCTGCGACCCACCCTCAATGGAAGCCCTCCCCCACTCCTTCATTCTCACTCCTGAGCAGGGCAGCTCTGGAGGATCTCACTGTTCCTCCATCCGGGGGAAAAAAAGAAACGAAAATGCATCCCAGAGAACAGCCCTGAAAGTTTTGCTGGACCTGACACCTCTCACACAGAGCATCTTGTCAGCCTGATACCTGTGCCACAGAGAACACTGCCAAGAAAGGCAGCTCTGGTAGCAGGAGTGACTGATTTCCGTCTGCTAAGACTGTTGTTCCATGCATACCCATGGAAAGGTTCCTTAAACATTCAGCCACACTAATAGCCAACAAATTGTTTGCCCTCCTGCAGTGCAGAGAAGCAAATCAGTAAAACTGCTAAAAATTATTACATTGTGCACCTACCCTTTTCAGAGACTGACAAGAGAGAAGAAAGCCACAAGGAAAAAGCAAGGTAGGGAGGACCAGAGGCAAACTGTCTGCTCTACTATCTCAGGCTTGAGTCTGTGCAGCTAGGAAGCAGTTGAGACCCTGCTGAAGGCCTATGGGTGAAAAATTTTCATAGCATAAATGCCATAATATTAAAGATCTCCAGGAAAAAGAAAATAAGAAAATTCATCTCCCCTTCCAATTCACAGGCATATGGAAAAACCATTCAGAGGACAGGCAGACAAAATGGATACTCCCATGTTTGACAGTTCAGCTCCCCAGTTCTCTGAGGATAAGAGTTTTTAAAGTTTACTTGTGTACATCAGCATGGGAAGGGAGATGCCAGCAGGGATAGTTATAGCACTGAAAATACATAGTTCTATTTATAAAAAAAGGGAATTATTGTTGCAGCTTTTAAAGAGGAGTGAGGCTATCTGCAGTGCCCAGAGTTACTCCTGGCTAACTTGCCTGACAAAACTCTCTCAGGACTTGCCCCCTGCATGGCTGTGGCCATGGCCAGGTAGATGTCCACTGGAGACCAAGAAGACAGTTGTGAAGCTGTGACAGTCATTTTGCTTTCTAGAGCTCAGTAGTGCCATAGGCAGAATACAAATCACAATCATGGAAGCTACTTTGAAACACAGTCGGGCTTTTCTATGTGATTTTTAGTTACAAATACAAGCGTAATACACCCACAGTTTTAGTGGCCTGAACAGATACCTACAAAAACCACATCCATTACTACAAAAAATTCTGTCTTGGCAAATCAGTGCCATACTCTGACCAAAATCCCAGCCACAACAGGAGATGAAATCAAACCTGAGTCATACGAGTCATTGGGAACATTTGGACGTTTGCCTGGATTATAATTTGCAAATTGCAATAAATTCATACATGTAGTAAATTAAGGAGAGGATACTATCAATGCAACTAGCAGTGACATCTGAAGCCCCACCGTGCCACAAGTGCCCTGTCACCCCTCGGGTTGCCCCTGGGGGATGTTCGGTGGGGACTGCAACACCCAGCAGCACAGCCGCAATGTCCCTAACACCGTTACAGTAATAGTACAAACAGATAGAGAAGGGAGTTACCTGATGCAATGGTCCAGATGCTGGAGAGGAGCAGACAAGCGACCATCATCTTAGCTGTGCACTCAGTGAGACAAGCAAGGGACTGATCCATTGAGTGCAGCTTCCCCTTTTTTATACACTTCGCTTTTACTCCAGGGACATTCCCCCCTCGCTGCACATACGGTAACAAGCAGCTCGTAAAACCTCCTGCCCCTCCAGCACTCAGCTGAAAAACAAAAATTTCAGGGGGCATGACAAAAAATGTCAGAGCCTGAAACTGCAGATTTCCCAGCTGGGCTGCGTGATGGACAGGGGTAATGAGTTAGAAGGCTGGGTTTTTCACAAGCGCCTTTTCCATAAGGTCTGGTTTTTGTAAGTGCCTAAATACAAGCCCAGGTTTCTAAGCTGGCTGAGCACCCAGTGTCTGTGAGTGGCAGAAGGAAAGACCACCCTGCCCCTGGCCTGAGCTCAGGGAAAGGAGATCAGGTCAATAGTCGTGCTGCAATCAGTAGTACAAACGTCCTCATCAAGTAACTCAGAGGACTCAGTTAGGGGTCTGCACCCCACATGTAATTCACTGGGGAGCCAGGAGCTGCTGGTGCTGCTGTAATACAACCCTTTTCTGGGCAAGGAGACCAGAGCAAACAAAACACCCAGCCCAGGGCCTAGGTCATACATTGCCTTGGGGAAAAAGCAAAGCCTTTGTTTCTCCTCTCCTCCATTGAGGTTGCCACCACATCCACAGGTTCATGCCACTTTCCCAGCCCTGTCCCTTGGAAAGCCAGGGCTGCCATCCCTCAAGCAAACCCATCTTCTCCACCCTCACCTGAGAAGACATAAAAATAGTTCACATGGCTGTTTTGAGTCACTGTTTATGTATCTTTTTTGCTTTGTCACTTGAACCCCTGTGCTTCTTTTTTTCTGCCAGCTGCAATCACGTTGCTGAAACCAAGAAAGCCCTTGGCCCGTGGGTGGTTCATGCACTGCAGAATGGGAAAAACAGCCAGGGAGGTCTCATTTGCTAATCAAACTATGTTTTGTGTTTCTGCTTTCTGAATAGATGGCTTACATTTCTGCAAGTTCTTCTGACTCCAGATGACTGTGATTGCATTAAATGTTTTCATTTTAGTTCAATTGTTGCACGTATTAACCTCGAATCATGCAAATAGCTTGAGGGAAACCAACAGGCCCAAATCATAACATGATAAGAAATATTCTCAGATATGTTTGCATATATAGAGTTCCTTACCTTCTCCCAAGTGGTAATTAATAATCTGAAAATAGAAACAGAACTAATATCAGTATTCTTCCAAAGAAACATTTTTTAAGTGCTTTTGAGTAGGTTCAATAATTCATTCCCATCACTCTGGAAACTGCAATTGCTTCATACTGCTGTCTTCTTCCTTTGAGGTTTCATCTCGTTTTCCCTTCCTTGAGTTATTTTCATAGCTGTGTTTTCTTGCAAGATTTCTGGAAGGGCATTCCATCGTGATCAAAATGTGAAGTCAATGAAAAACAGTTCTTGTGGGGTTTGCCAGACCATTTCACAGCTATTAAGCAATGCAAATTGCTCCAACAGGCTGTGGAACAAGGCAGAAGAGAAAACTAGCAGCCTTGAAATGGAGCTTCACAAGAAAATATTTGGTTTCTGATTATCAGCCTCTCAGAACTTTCAAAACTAAAAAAAAAAAAAAAAAAGATTTGGTAAGACTATGTCCTTCTGCACCAAAACCTCCTCCTGGCAGGGTGCCATTGTCCTATGTAGGGATGCAAACATTCATTCCAGGCTTTGTTGGTCTTCTCACCTTAGCTCTGTTACGAATATGAAACAAAACTTTAAAGGAAGAACATTCCACAAGCTTGCAGACACTTTTACTGAAGTCTTCAAAGCTGAACTTCACCACTTAGTGATCACAAAAGGAACTGCACTTGATTTAAAAAAGAACTACAGGCCCAGTTGATATATGTTGCTATTCATAGGAAATGTTCTCGTCAGCTTTAACCATTTTATTTTCTACCAGAAACCTTGTCATGTTCCAAAAGCCTTTCTGAACAACCTTGACAACCTGGGTGCTGCTACAGTAAACAACTTTCAAAAAAAAGACCTAACCAACAATCTTAACAACAGCTGGGCAGAGGACAGAGATAGCTATTGCAGCTAGAAAAATATATTGACTTTAAATTGCTTTCTTCATTGACTACCTGGTGATAAAGAGCCACATACATTGGCTGCTCCTTCCAGGCCCTGCCTCTCCCCTGACAGCTCATGATGCTGTGAAGGAACTTGGGCATGTGGGGAGCTCCCCCTCCCAGCCCATGTGCGTGTCCCTGTATTGCATAAGACTACTGCAGTACTTCTTTCTGACCCCCTCTTCCTCCAATGACCAGCCAACATCAGCAACTGATGAATTTCTTAAAATGTAAAGTAGGCAGGAATGTGAGGCCCACTCATTAAGCCCACCACCTATTTCACTTCTGTGAATATAACTTGAAGTCCATTTATTCAGATACATCCTGATTTGTTTGTCTTTGCATAAACTTTTGGTGTATTACAGATCTCCTCCTTGCTTGTCAGTCAAATCCCATGCTGTCCTCCATTAGTCACACTGCAGCTTCATTTCTGAGAACTGCACATAACACCTGAGCTCCAGGCACTTCCCAAAGCACAGTGAAGGCTTGGGAATAAATTAGGCAGAAGATAGTTCTGCAACCACTGCTTGAAAAAACCTGCGATTCACATTCTTCTCTTCCTTTCTGCTACACGGGGAGGTCTCTCTAGTTCCCACTAACTCCAAAGAGGACATACATACACCTTGGCTGGATTTGGAGAGCTGCAATATGCTGGAGTAATGATGGTAGCTGCATATACTGATGCACACTCCAGCCTGCGCTGCTGCATCCGAGTGTGCTGTGGCAGGACCCCCAGTCAGCAGCCGAGGGATGCTGCAGGACCAGGATGCTCATTTGGGCAGGCTTACAAAGTGCCACGTTTGTGCACAACTTTTAGATCAGACAACACACAAGGGCAGTTTGTGCGCAGCCACAGCTGCTTATCCTTGATCATGTTTGATTTGGAGATATTTGATCTGTTGTCTCTTTTCCGCTGGGGATTCCTCCCCTCGCTACCACACAGCCATCAGCTGCAGTACATGACTGCAAACCAGAGCTGCAGGAGCTGAAACCTGGCGTGGCTCTTCCTAGCAAGTGCAAAAAGAGAAACAAAGAAGGAGGGCTGCTTAACTAGCATGTAGCTCCTGGTAGGGTATATCTATCTGCAAAACCACACATTACCAGAGGACAGTGTGTGCTGTGAAGCTGTCCAGTTAACTGCCCATCACTTCTCAGCTCTGTATTTTGATGCAATTTCTGCAGACACCTGAGATCTTTGTAAGAACAGAGATTGCTTTTTCTTTTCCAGCAACGTACTGCAATTGAAATGCATGAATTAAAACATACTTACACCCTGAACCATCAGCCCTGCAAACTCTATTTCTGGTTCTTCTCTTTTAATTCTGAGGTGGAAGAAAAAAGGATTACAAAAAGACAAAAAGGATAGGAGGAAACAAAACCAGGCTGCATGGGAAAAATTCAGTAGCTAAGGGTGTATTTCATTGGGGTCATGAAGGGTTTTACCATTTAGTTTGTCACATCATTTCTCAGAAAAACAGGATGGTCAGGCATGTGGTTTCCTTTTTCTGAGAGTACCCCAAGTTGCTATTTCAGTCAAGGGATCTTAGAGGGAGTCCATGCTGCAGCCTGCTAGCCTCTTCATGGAGGCCACCAGCACCACCTCAACCTTGCCGGATGCAGTGTCACAGGAAGCCACATCACTCATCCATTCCTCCCCCCTTTCCTCTCCCACCCTCACTTGTCAGTGCTTGTCTGAAGTGGAGGTATTAGGGTTTATTTTCTTCAGGTGGACAATATCTGGGTGCTGCACGCACTTACGGTGTGAGAGATATTGAGCCTCTTCAGTTACTGAGCTCCATGCTGTAAAGCAGCCAGTACAGAAAACAATTCAGCCAGCAGGGAAACCAATCCAAAGTTGGCTATCCAAGGGTACAGAGATCCAGTGAATGATGGGAAGCTGCCTACCAAAAATAAGGTAGGTCCAATAACATTTTATATTTAATTACTAGACAAGAGTACTAAGAGTGATTTTATTAAAAATAGGAACAAATGCAATGAATCAGCCTTAAGAGACTATGTAAGGTACCATGACCAGCCTTTTGATTAAACAAATTAAGATGAACAGTATAGCTCTTAGTACGTTTAGAGTATTGCCTCAGGATGATTTTTAGGCAGGTGACTTCATCTGTAGGTTCCCAGCACTGGGAGTCTGATGAAGGGAGAAAGGGCGTTCCAGGTGACGAACACAAGGAGCAGAGAGTACTTGTTGTCTGTTCCAGGTTTCCAGGCTCAGAAACTACATTTAGAGGTTCACCTTGTCCACTTTTATCTATTGCACCATGTCTCATAAAGACAAGCTTTTATATACACTTTATAGAAATAGATTAAATTATACAATATATTTAAATGCTGTACATGGCATACGTAAGTATGCTATAGTTATGTGCAACAAAGGTTAAGAATAGATCGTCTCCTAAGGAACTGTGAAGACAGAGGAGGATGCTCCGCAGGAGCCACCTAGGACAAGCAGGTTGCCTTCAGCAGTGCTGGTGCCAAAGATACTCAGGGCAGGGACCCCAAACACCGCTGGGCACTGGCCAGGCTGCCCCCTGCTACAGCCAACAGGCTGCCATCACTGCCCTCCCTGGGATGAGGCTTCCCAGCAGGATTCACCACAGTTCAGTACAGCACTCTTTAATGTCACCCATAGAAAGGGGGACAAATCATACTAGAATTTTCCCTTTTATCTGGAATTATATTATAAATTTTCTTGTTACCTGGATATTGTCAAGCACTTGGATATTTCTGAGTTGGTCAAATAGGACATGAAGGAGAGCTTGTGCTTCCGAGGCAGGACATTACAAAACAGAGAAATAAAGTCATGTAGCTGGAAATATTTAAATAATAGTAATGAACATCTCAAAAAACCCCTAGCTGATTCAAGCAAAGACTTCTTTTGCTAATATGAACAGCAGGTAGGTTGCTTTGGGAATGCAGCAACTCGTGCTGTCTTACAGCAACACGAGATTTTCAAGGAGGGTGCCCGACACCATGTGCCTGAATATTATGAAAGTGGGAAGGTGAGAGGCAAATCCCCAGGGAGAAGCAGGTGAGAGCTGGCACCACCGCTGGCAGCACTGCACAGGGTGTCTGGGGCTGGCCCAGCCAGGCTGGGAGATCCTACCACGGGGCCACAGCTACCTGTGGCTCTCCCACTCTCCGACCTTGCTGTGTTATGGTATGCAGCAGTGTTTTGCCTGGCCTGGCTAGCCACAGGCATAGGAAAAGGCAACACATTATCCAGGTAGCAGGTCCTGGACAGCTCTCCCAGCCAGGCATCCAGCCCCTCTGGCCGTTGCTTTGCCAGGTATTCCTGTCCCAGCCTTACTTCTGCTAAATACTAGCTCTAGGTCTTAGGACACTTAGCTAGTGTCCTAGCTCTAGGTCTGTGCCTTTGTACTTCCAAGGGATGGTCAACAGGGCTCTCTGATAACACCTCTCCTAGTAGAAGCAACCAAAAAAACATTGTGGGGATAGATTATTTCCTTGAAGGCCCATAGAAGGGAAAACTCCTTCTTTTCCATGATCTTCTCGGTAGAGCAAAGAAAACATGCAGCCTGTGAGTAGTGTACCCTGACTGCTTACTTGCTCTTAAGCAGTTCAGATGGTTGCCAAAATTAAATAATCTGCTTGTTTCCAAAGAGAGCGTATCCCTCACTTTCCTACAACACAGCCCCAAGCTCTTAGCTCACAAGCTTGCCAAGTCTCCATTGCTTTAAGTGTGAGAGAGCCACTTATAGGTGGGACTGCTGCTGCTTTTTAGAACATTGCTGACTGCTTTTTAGGAACAGAAACACTGCGAGCGAGGTTTCACAAAGCAGATTTTTCCTGCTAGCTGTTGATGAGTCTGTAAAGCCCATACCCCCATCAGAGGAGAGGGGAGGAAGATCCACTGCCATAAAAGATGACACCAACATGGTGCCATGTTGCAGTCTGTGCTCATGCAGCTCCACACCCTGTTTACCTTGCTTGCAAAAACTCTGACGAGCCACTGCCAGGAGAGGTAACATGGGGAAAGCATGAGCAGAGAGCAACTGCAACCTCTATCTCACTCCAGCTCCCATCAATTAGCAGTGGTAGCTCACCATGAGTTTTTTTGTAGCACGTCACTCCTTTGTCACAGCAGCCTGATTGCTGGTAAAGCTGGTTCTTTCTGAAAAATCAGAGACCTTGCAGAAGTCTGTGGGGATGGAGAAATGACGATGGTTTGGATTTTTTTTTTTTTTTAAGAAAAACTGTCATTCTTGTATAATGACTCAGCATCCTTGCAAAGCTCTGGTATTGAGGAAGTCCAGCTCCAGGCAGTACTGAAAGGCAGAAACTGAGGGTCAGCTAGGAAGGGCTCCTCTACTCCACAGCATAGGGCAGGCTCACAGCCAGGCTAAAGGAAAAGCTCAGGTTATGACACAAAAGTTTATATTTATCTCTTCGAAGTCAGCACTTTGATGCCAACCTCTTCCTGCATTCCTAAGTGGGGCTTAGTACTGCTGCAGGATCAAATCCATAGCAATCATGCTAAGGTTACTATCCCTGTGTCTTTTCTTAGACACTAGGCACATAGCCACCTCCAAAAATCCTCCCCAAAGCATTTTGCTCTGCACTGACAGCCTACACCACTGTTATAAACCCAGATTTCTAAGGAATGAGGCTCATACAGTCACACCATCCAGCTACCAGCATCTCTCATAAGTAGCTTTAACCATATCTGGAAAAAAGCAAAGCCAACAGACACCTGCAGATGGGGGAGTGTCTGCAGGGCTTGAGAAAACTGATAGTCAGATGGAGGAAATAACCTGAAATTATCACTCCAGTGAGACTGGCGGGCAATGTTCATCAGCTTGAGGTGGATCAGCCCATGTGTAGGTGAGGACCAACTGTGGCTGGCAAGGTCCCCGGGGCAATTACAGGGGTACAACAAATTACAGTGTACTGAGGCAATGGGGTGTTGGGCTTTCTTTGCCAAGCAGCCAGACACAGAACGGCGCTTTTTTACTTGGTCAGTTTTTTGGGGGGGGGGGGCAGTTTTCTGTCAGAGATGATGAGTTTAAGGAGACAGGTAAAAACTGTCTATTTCTGGAGGTCCAGCCATTTGAACTGGTAACTTCTGTTGAGGGTGACCAAGTTAGATGGACACAACAACTGCAGCAGCTCCCCGCTGAAGTCCTCCTACCTGAAGGCTAGTGCTGTCATGTCCCACAGCAGATCTGAGGAGCATCATATTTCTGAAAGGAAGCAAGGCTGGTATCACCCCTAAAAAAAGGTGGATCAGTGCATGTATGTGTGACTTTAACAGCAGTGCTCCACTACCCCCACTGAGAAAGTCTCCCTTTGGAGACAGAAAGGGGATCCACCACCTTGTCTCTTGGCCCTTTGGCACATGGGTCATAATTAAAATCAGACTGAAGGCAACTTTAGTTTCAGGTATGCAAAGCAGACATAAAACAAACTCGAGCTCTTAATAGCAGGTGGTTTTAATACCACCTGGAGAAAATGTCACAGTTGGAAGCAGAATGATTTCAGACCCCACCATCTATCCCACAAACAGCACTGTCTGCTCTGTATTTAATTTTTTGACTCTCTTTTCTTCTTCCTGTATATACCCAAATCTGTTAGTTCATCCCTTTTATCTGGGGAGATTACTTTTTAGTGATGCCTCTATATTTGGCTTGACCAATTCCCAGGCATGACAGCACCTGGAGCCTGTACAACAGCTCATATAGCTGCTCTGAAAACAGCAATGTGAAACTATACAAAGAAAATTATTTCTGCCTTTGTTTTTATTTGAATAATTGAGTCACATTTCTCCACTTTTGAGACTGCTGGCCAGAACTATTTCCCAGCATTTTCACTGATAAAATTATACTTATAATTGCCTCAAAAAAAACCCAAATGAAAACAAAAAAAACCCACAAGAAACCCACAAAAAAAAAAAATATTCTCCAACCATAGGCAAGTTTGGCTCGTTTCCCCTCACTGATGGGCATTTTCTCTAAAAGAGCCAGCATATCTATAGTATGAATGCAGGTGCTGAGAAATGCTTTCAGTTCTCAGAACATGAGACATATTTTACCAGAGGATTACACATTATTGACTATATAAGAAGAATTTATCTAAGGGTTATGCAGCAGTTTGCAGGTCTAATTTGCTACAGGAACGTATGCTATTTAACTTTTGATAGTCCTTTAGCTCTCTGAGCCCAAAAACCTTTTCATCCAGGCAAGGGACTGAAAAATCAGAAGCTGGCTGAATATGAACAAGAAAAAGTGAATACATAGGTAAACAGAAAATGAAAGTACTTATAACAAACTAATGATATCTGACAGTAACAATATACTCCTAATATGAATTATGTGTATTATAAATATATAGAAGATATACATATTTTATTTTAAATGTATCTCATAGGCCTTCTAGCACCACACTGTATGAAATGGTCTCACTGCCATCTCCAACTAAGCTAGGGGAGTTTATGTTTAGCATAGGTAAAACGCTATGTACAAAGCAAAGAAACCAGGTAGGCCACCTGGAACGAGGTAGCATTAGCTCTGTCATTATACCAGCTGTAATAAAAGCAATCTACACCCTCCCACTGAACAGGAAGTCAGAAAGTTCACTAATATTTGCAAAACTTTCTGCTACTCTGATGAGAACACTAGGGACATATGCAGAAAGAAATTATTTCATGTGAATTGTTGAACTCATGTAATATATAAAAGAAATAAGACCAAAAAGCACACATTTAGCAACAAAAGTGTCAACAGCAACAAAGAATCACGTCCAGTCCTGTCAAAGAAAAATCATAAGCAAATATGCAATTAGAGACTGACTCATAATTTACCTCCACCAGCAAGCTGGGAGCATTTCTCAACTTCATATGACTTGGCAGCTCTACAGTCCCTTAGTACATTTTTATTATGTAAGTCAATCTAATATATAAATATCAACACCACATTGGAAATTTTGTAAATTACTCTATGAGCTTTTTACAAGCACGAAACTGTAAATTATAAGCAATAGCACATTATCCAGTGAGCTTAGTTCTTATTATCAAAAAGCTTGGTAACAGCAAGCCAGATGCAATATTTAAAATCCTAAATTTGCCATAACTTCAGTACTTAAATCTGGAATTATAGTCTTCTAATTGAAACAGCAATGATTAATTCAGCTGCTGGAGATTAGGCATGTCAGGAGCTGGCCAGTTAACCTTGCCCTCACCTGCAGGTTCGCAGTTCATGTTACACAGTCACTGTGATTCTCTGCCTTTTGATTTTCATCAAGACATGCCAGAGGGTATATCGATGTGAAGAATTTGGGAAGGGGATGGGGCTGCTTCTCTCCTCTCTCTTCCCAGGATTTACTACTCACTCACAACACATATCTGGAGGTATTTAATACAGACAAGCCCAAGGAGGTTGGTTGCTTGCGTCTCAAATCACAAACTCTGCTGCACTACTACCAGGCTCCTTGGGGTGACAGAGGCTCTGCTTTGCAGGAACAGCTAAATGCCACAGCACCTGCCATCAGCTGTTAGCTTGTCCCTGCTATTCCTTCATCTGAGGACCTGTGATTTGTTCTTCTCATTCCCTGGGGGAACCCTTGCTCCTGCAACTCCCGGGTCAGGGCTGGGTGCCTGCCTGGGGCTGCCTCCTAGGGAGGACATAAAAAAAGCCTGGGAGGGCAGAGACAGAGAAGCTGCATAAAGTGACTTGTCTAAAAAGTTACTGGAGGGGTCTCCTTATGTGACTGTGGGTGCCCAGGGGTTGATGAGGGGAGCGAGGACTAATCAGCATTAGACTTAATCTGCCCACCCATATTTCCATACCCTAGGTGGAAAGGGGGCACTCCCATCAGGAGAAGAAGATACTCCCACAAGGAAAGTAAGTAAAGATGCTCTTTGTGCATGCTGGGGGTGGGGGGTGGCATGGTGTGGGTGGAGGAGTGGGGGAGCCCTCTGTTAGCACCCAGCATTGCTGTGGAAGCAGCTGGCAAGTATGGCAAGGCTGTGGGCAGCAGCCTTAGCAAGGCATTTTACAGCCCAGTCTGGGAAAACATCCAGTGGAAGGGGTTGGGGTGAGGTGGGTGTAGCCGCCCTTTTGCTGCCCACTGCACTGAATTAATCTGGGGGCTTTTTGTTGGGTTTTTATTTCTTTGTTTCTGGAGGGGGTGGCCACTCCCTCCAGCCTCCTAAACCATGTGTTCCTTGGCTGCTGCCTCACAGACGCCTCCTGTGATGGTGAACTTGGTCTTCGTACGTCACAGCCAGGCCAGCAGGCTTGCAAGCACCCGAACCTCAGCAGAGGAGTACTCGCTTCATGGAGTGCCTCTGCTAGTCCTCTGCTTCATCTCTTGTAAACAAGGTGGAGAGCTGCAGGAGGAGGAGGGCTGCCAGCACAGCACGCCCTGTATAAGGTCACACACCAGCCCATTCCCCATGCATAAGCACAGTTTAGGACTTTTTCTAAACAGATGTCCGTATGAGGTATTCTCCTAATAAAATAGTTTCTGCGTATTAAGTATGCAAATACAGAAGACTCACATAGTGGCTAGGATCACATGCAGTGCGTGAATCACAAGGTCTTGGTTTCAGTTCAGGCTGTTACGTTCTCTACCAACGCATAAAGCCATGCATGTAGGGAAGGTATAAAGATTTTTACCACTTTCACAAGCTGCAGTATTTGCTTAACAAAGAACAGCTTCTTGTTAATTGTGTACATTAGGAACTTCATGGCAGTGTCACAATGCCACAAAAAAACCCCAAAACAACAAACGTTGCGCACCTAGGTTTTATTAAGGTTGATGTGCAGTGCTGCATGATGTAAGTGTGTGTTAAACTAGAGAAAAGATGAGTCTTGAAAAGCCCTCAGATCTATTTAGTGCTCAGAGATTCAGTCCTCACCTCAACTAGTCACACTAGCTCATGCTTTTGCAGACTCTGTGCTCAGTCCATATCTGAGTAAATCTTGTGCTGCAGAAAATCCTCTATGCTGTTGCTGCATCAGAGTGACAATCATATGTTTTCTTCCTCCCTCCTCAGCTCAGACCTACAGTTATCCAGCAAGTACCATCAAGGTAATGACTAAAAGTGAATGTGTTTGCTGCACTCTGGGGAAATTGAATCCAAAACATCCGTGTGTCAGAAAGACAAGGTGTCCATCATGTTCCTGCAGGAGAGACAAAAGCCCATAAACAGGGTATTTGTTTGGGATAAAAAAAAATAAAAAATCGTTTTAAGCCTATATATAAAATAAATGTATACACATAAACTCTAACAACGATATGCAGCCTCAGTCTCAGGCAACCCGTGGCCAGTCAGACCAACATTCACTCAGCTTCAGAGGCTGAGCGTAAACTTACCTGGCCTGAATCAAACAAGTCGGGAGATTGAACCTCATGATCATGTCCTAGATAAGTGTCCCCAGCCACAGGGCAACTTCTGGCTATGGGTGTTCTTCTCTGTCCTACTTCTCCTCTTCCCCTTCTCCCCTCAGCTTTTTAGTAGCCAGTGTAAGCTCTCTTGCCTACAGTTTCATCCAAACTGGCATGTTTCCACAAAAAGGTTCAATTTCAGCATGACATCTTCTAATAAACAGCCATTTAACTGAACTATTGTCACCCAGTTTTAGTAATAAAAGAAGTCTTCACTTGAAAAACAAAGGGTGATTTAATACTTGGAGGCTTTAAAAGGTTTTGGTTAATCTTTCCATTGTAAAAAAAATAACAGATGATTCAATGAATAGTTAAGTCATTGTTGAAACAGGAAAAGGTTTCCCTTCCCAAGGTCTCACTGCCTCTAGAGGGAAGAAAAAGAAACAAAAACATGCAATGTCATGGCTGAGCATTTGGTTCCTTATAAACCAGAATGGATTCAACAGTTGTATTGCAGGAGAAGATACACAGGAGAGACTAGCATGATAAACACATTGCCTGGTCCAGCTTACTTCCCTGCTTTGGGGGCGAGGTAGCCCAAGGTAATTTAAGAGGTAACTGTATAACCTGGTATGTGTCCTGCTCCTCTGTCCAAACTTATCATTCTAGAGGCAGGGATGGGAGAACAGCTACTTCTCAACTGGTGCACTTCACAGCCTTGTATACTTGTTTGTTTGTGTTAATATGCTGGGCTCCAAGAAGCAGCAGCCAAGTACCTGTGGTTTGCTACCTTTGCTTTTTAAATAGTTAATTTTAGCAGAGGGTAAGTGCAGTGGCCTCTTGAATCACCACTGAGGAACAATAGCCAGAAGCCCTATATACCGCAGAACAAAGTGCTCCCATTTAGTAGCCCAACATGGCTGTTGGGGTTTTTTAAAAGATGACATCAGTAAAACAAAAGTTGGTGCCCAGCAGATATGTGGGTGTTTAGCAGAAAATTTTGACGAAAGTGGGCAAGATGACAGAAAAGGGTATGATTAAATGAGCTCATCGTTTGTACATGTGAGTGTGGGGTGGACTGTGGGAGAAGAGAAGGAGAGGAGGTGGAACTGTAATGGGGAACCTGCCAAGTAGCTGTATAGTTTTGAGAGATTTGGATGCCCCAGGTAAAAGCCCCAGAGTGTGGATTGAAGACAGTCCTGGGAAGGTTGTTAATGCAATAAGAGAGGCACCCATTTACTAGTATTAAGCTTGGCCTGTGAATAATGTAGGACTTAAACAAAATCTCAGGAGTCTTCATACTCACTCCTCCCACACCATCAGTGCGTGGGACAAATCACTCCACCCCTGCCCTCGGTTTTCCTCACTGGTAAAAGAAGGTTGATGATAACAGCCTTTCAAAATATGTAGACTGGAAGGATTCTGGAAAATGTGGTTATGAGCAAGTCTTGGGTAGACATATACGTTCGAAGGGACAAAAGGTGCTCCAGACCTCACTCAGTGGATTTGGAGGCAGTCACTCATGAAAATTAAGAGCCTACCTGTTCTTATTCCTCGGGTGCACTGGGAGAAACACTGCTGCGCACACAATTCTTTGCAATAGTGACTAGTTGTGGACAAAGTCATGCCCCTGTAGATAAGTAGGGAATTCCTTTTCTTAAGCAAGTCCACTGTGATTGCTCTGCTCTTTAAAACTTTTGGAATCTCTAATTCTCAACATTTTATACAGCCTTAAATCAAAACTCAGGAATTATTTTCGGTGAGAATTGTCTTCAAGGTCAGAATTTCCACACCAAGTAGCATGTGAATGACAAGGTGAATGAATATAAGCTGGGAAAATCCAGGACAGGTTCTGCAGGAACGATGTTTTAACAAGTTTTTCTTATTTTTAAATGTGAAAAATAAAAGTGAACCCTTTGTGTTTATTAAACCATGGAGCAGAGGCCTCTGTTCCACTTACAGAGTATGGAACGTAACAGCAGACATCAGTATGAACTCAGTGACACCCACTTAAAATACCACTACTGGTGCAGACAATAGAGGATACCACTAGAAATACTGACTGGCTTTATTACCCAGTTCTAACTGAGAGCATCGGGGCAAACAAACTTTTAACTTCGGGCTTCAAGTACTTAATCAGGTCACACAGTCCCTTTAGATTTAATGAGTCATCCTGCTACCTATTTAGATACACAATCGCCCACAACTCGCTAGCAAACACCTTCAAGAGGCAATAGGGAGGATAAGTCTGTTAAAAAGAGCTGGGAAGGTGTTTACCCACAAAATCTTACCTCCTCCATTAGTGGCTCTTCTTTCTCTTCTCCCTGTTTACAAGGAGAACATCAGATGAAGGCCTCCAAGGAGGGGGTTAGCCATTGCTACATCTCCCCTAAGGCCAGGGACCCTTCCAGGACACTGCCTCCTGCACAGATACACGTACCCACACACTTGGGGTGTTAGTTCACTCCCAGACCCTACGATGTCTCTGGCAGCTGGCTGTGACTCCTCTGGCCTTCCCTTTATTCCTCTGTTTTCCTATGCTTTTTACTCTGTGTGTCACCCTGACCCCTCCCTTTAGTTCCTCCCCTGAACATCCCATATTAACTCTTGTGAAAACTTCAAATGCTCTCCTGTCACATGCATCAATAATATGTCCCCTACCTTTGCTAATTCCTCCTCCACCTCCATCTGCTCCCATTCATTCACTGGGTGGATGTCACCCCTGGGTTCACTGGGATGACAGCTCTGGGGACAGCCCTGGTGCAAGACAGGACAGAAAATTACTTAGGCTCCCTGCCTGCAATTGTGCAGCTGTGCTCTTTTATTTGTGGGTGGATGTGTGTGGTGATGAGCTTTTTGTCACCTACTGTGGTGGTAACCTACCACCAGGTGGTGCCAGCCTCAGGAAAAGAGCCAGGCCTCCACCTTCCATCTACATCATGTTTAGCACATGTTACTGGGTGCTCCTAATGTCCAGTCACAGCCTGTACAGTAGGGTACTGTGGATTTACAAACTGTTCTTAGCACTTTGTGCATTGGTCAACACCACTGGATATGCATGCAGGCTACGTCACCTTTGTTCGTGTTGTAAATTTTCCAAAGACACGTAATCATGTTGAAGCTGATCTCTCTCTCTCCCTCAGGAGCATTTTGCTGAAAAGGACTCTATGAAGCCTAGCGAACTCTGGTACTCCACTGTCAACCATGATGTAAAATATGAAGCTCCTGTGACTAGTGGCAATAATCAGACAGAATATGCACTTGTCAACATGCCCAAGAGGAAGAAAAATGTTGCCCAGGCTGAAGAGCATAGTGAATATGATTATGTCCTGATTACTTAGAAAGGGACACTTTTACCTGAATGTTTAAGTGAGCAGTATGCAGCCTTGTTAACCATCCCACCTCTGCTGTCAGGTCTTCAAACAGACATCCCTCATTACCCAACTAACTCATTAGGACGCATCTACCAGTCATTTCCAAAGAGACATCTGTCCAGGAAAAGGTGACCAGAGAAAGACACATGAACAAGGTATGGGACTTGACAATTAAATCAGGAGGCAGCAGTAGCAACTGCCACCCCAAGACAATGTTTCACTGTAGAAAATCAGGTGCTTCTTTAATAGAAGCAGCTGAGGCTTACATTTTCCTTGACTTTTACAGTACGTTTTCTTAAAAAGGGGTTTTGCAGAAATCTCAAAAATGTGATAATAATGTCCCTTGTTCTTGGATTTTTTGTTTGTTTGGGAGGCTGTGTTTTGTTTTTTAAATGAAAGCATAGAGCCTATGTTAGATACACTT
>NW_008587420.1:108946-117506 GCF_000691845.1 Merops nubicus | reverse complement strand
AGTTTGTATAAGGTTATATATATCAAGCAGGCCAGAGAAAGTATAATTTCAATAAATAACTAATTTCTCAAACTGTCCCCTACCTTTTGACATAATACTACTCATCTAGAGTGAGGTCTTAACAAAGTTAGAATTCAATAAGAAAAAAAAGGAACAAACTGCACGTAAACCAAAACTTGTAGCCACTACGAAGTGTATGGAAATCAATGCTGCACAGGCAATACCTGCCCTCCTCTGAGCAGAGGACTCCTGTGTGTTGCCTCCACAACACAACGCTTCCCTCTTGCTCCTGCTGGAGACTCGGGCTTGGCCCTCTGCGATGCCAGAACAGAACCTCTTCATAGCCCCTCACCCCTCTGCAGGCAGCACTCCTGGACATGTACAGAGGACTGAAAAGGGTTATTCAACTGTTGACCAGAGCTCATAAAGTGATTATGTGCCTGTGTTTGTGCTTAAGCATGGAGGCTTTTTTTCCTTCTCTTAATTTTTGTAATAAAACAATTTGTAAGAAAATGTTGAAGAGTTGAATCGGCTCCTGATTTTAAATCTCCCTGTGTATGCGGTTGCTGGCTTCAGCCAGGGCTTTAGGGTGTAGCACCTTTGTGGTTCACACCTGCAGTTTTGGCACTGGTGGCAGTCCTGGGGTGCATGGCTGCACACAGCAGTGGACAGACACACTGCTAACGTGGTGCAGGCAGCAATCTGCAGGTACCACTGCAGTGACAGGCAGATGAATCTGCCCCAGATTGGTGCTGGCTGCTGTGGCTGCACAGATACCTATCTACCTTGGCTTTTTACAGGGCTGGCTGTGCACTCCACAAGCTCAATTACCAGAACTATCTTTTCTCTTCCTTTTTAACAAACAGCATCTCATTTGTCAAAGTATTACCCGCACTCCTCCCATTAAAATTAACATCAAGCATTCTCACAAAATATCTAACTTGATGAAATAATGTGTTTTCACGTTGCTCTGTCCCTAATGGATGAGGTCATAATTAATTCACTTGATTATTTTCTATTATATGGTCAATTTACCTCAAAGATATAAAACCAAAAACCACTTGTTGTCTTTTTTTTTTTGACATTTCCTTCAATAAGAGTTCAAAGTTTGACTGGAGGTAGACTGTCAAGTCGAACATTTTCTGTCAAATGTCACAACATCATGATACAACTCCACCTTCTTTCCTGTGAATTGCTGGGGTAAAGGTACTGGGGTAGAAGAGGAGGGCTAAAGAAAAATGAATGCTTGGGTCCTTTTTTCTGTTCATTCTTAATGCATGTAGGTGTCTCACCACAAAGAAGCATAATATTATGTTTCAGTTCTAAGAATTAGGAAGTGTTCAAGGGCAGGTGCAGTCTTCTCATCGAGAGCAATAAGACCAAATGGTATCTCAAAGGCAAATTATTTCTTTGCTGCTGTTATTTTCAGGGCCTGCTGCTTTTGGGACAAGTCATATAAACCATTAATTTTACTGTTCCCCAATGTAAGAATCAGAAGGAACATTTCATCTAGTTGTAGACTGCATAGAGCATTGCATCAAGAGAAATTATGGTTTTTGCAGCCAGTGCTACATCTTACAAATCAAGATGATGTCAGAATTAGCTACAAATATGAAAGCCATGTGAACTACTGATTTGATGCAGGCTGTTTCCCAAGCTTAGTTAAAATACAAGCAACAACAAATACAGGTTTGAGTGTACGGCTGTGTCAGATCCTTTGTACAGCTCTCAGCATTTAGAATTCCAGTGGTTATTTTCCATCCCACACAAGTGAAAGACTGGAGCTGAAGAATGAAAACAATCACTTCAAGAGTAAAAATAAATAATTTAATGCACAGTAAAATTGTCATATTACTCCTTAAATAAACTATTAATAAAAGAAAGAGAAACAGTTTCTTATATTTCCCACTATACAAAATGTTTCTTGAAATAAATGAGTCTATCCAACAGTATCAACATTTATAATGGCTATAAATATATTACAAGAAGCTTTACTTCACTCACATGGTAGTGAAGCCATTCTCTTCTGTGTAAACTTAACACTTAATTTTTAACATTATAGCCAGCCACTGGCTATAACTTCCACACCATGCTGGCCTACATAATCTGCTTCACCATCTTCTTGGCATTGGTCCACCTCATTTGACCTTTTGTCAACAAGAACTATTTGCTGCCTTATTAAGGCAAATATCTTGCATCTGCTCATTTTTATCCACGCTGCTGGGACAGGGACTGTAATTAAGGGTATGGAATAGTTTCTCTTTGAATTTACAAACACAGGTCAAATAGCTGTCTATTCACTAGCACCATTAGATAATTTTTAACAGCTAATTTGAGCTTTGAAAGATTCCTGTAGCATTCAGGTCTATTAGTGAACAAGACATATTTCTTCCTTCATTTCTATTTCACATTATGGAGGAGAAAAACAGAGCAGATACCACCTCATCCAGGAAGACTGTGGGATGAACAAGGGATTGATGAGAATAGAAGCTTACTTAAGAAGCTAGTGCAAAGGTTTTACAAGTAATTGGAGAAAATAGAGAGGATATTTAATTTTTCAGACTGTTTTATGAGACAAGAACAATGCAAAAATATGGCATATGAAGTTATCAGGGAAAAAATTATGTAACAGACATGAGTTTGGTTGAAAATGAGCAAGGATGGAGCTGTGCAGATAATTTTGGACAAGCCAAGAGAAGAAGAGAGGAGCCTTGTGCAAGACTGCTTTTAAAGATCATTCTGGGAATACAGATTTACTTGTAAGACAAGACAAAGCAGAGGTTTCAAAGTCAATGGAGCATGCATCAGACAAGACACATGATTTTCATAAGAGTTAATTGGGCTATTGAGATATCAGGACAATAAAGAAAGGAGGTAGTGATGTTATAGGAGTACAACACTGTTATAAATATACCACATTTTACATTTACAATATTGCATCACAGACAGTATTTACAGGACAACATCTTTAGAAGCTTTCTACTAAGCTCCCTACCCTGAGATTACTAATCAATAGGAGAAGCCCATCTCTTCTAGACAGTGAGATGAAGATGAAGAGTCATTCCATCTCTGAAAGTTAAAACAGTACGTTATTAACATTAAAATGAAACATTAGATATTCCAACATAATCTTTCCTGTCATTTTTAGATTACATTTTCTATGAATGCTGTCAATATATAAGGAACAAAATGATACTGAGAATTTGAACTCATGACTTGTTGTTTTTGTCCCTTGATTAGAGTACTGAGGAAAAAAAAATCACATGAGTTAATTACAAATCTTACTTATCTACTCTGTATAGTGATATGTTATCCTGCAATTGTTCAGAGAGTACACAGGTGTGGTTCAGTAAACTGGAGGTGGGGGGAAGCAACTCCATGCATTCCTTTCACTAAAACTGCAAAGCTTACATTTTATGCTGACATTTCAATCAAGCCAAATCTAAATTCGTTAGAATTGGAATCACTACCTGAAAAAAAAAAAAACTGAGAAAATGAGCATTTGGTTCCTTTAAAAGGTGTCTCTGTGAATAAGTTTTCCCAAAAAACTCTGGAAAGACAAAAAAATCAGGAGGCCTTTTCACCATTGACTGTATAAATAAATCATAAGTTAACTCCTAAATGACTTATCCTGCTTTAGTTGGATTAAAATTAGTTTTATAAGTATTCAAATATGAATATGCAATGAGGATAAACATTTTAAATTATTTGTTTCCCTACTATGGTACACACACATATGAGCAGATTTCATTTGTGTGCATAAAGCACAAAAGGATATCTGAAAAGTTTGGTTGGAGTTTATAGCTAACTAGTCTCATCACTATTCCCTTCCTCATCAGTGGATCCAACACTGAATCCTAGGTTATAAACAAAATGCAGCAAGACGTTCTTGAAAACTGGATATTTTACCATGTTCTTAATACTGATGTTCAAACTATGTTTACTAACAAATCTCACCATTTTTTCAGAAAGATTCCTCTCCTTTCAAGTAAATACTTCTGCTCTTTGTAAAGAAACAGTCTCTCTAATAGGCAGCACTTACATGTTAATGTGAGAGAAGTCGGATCAAGCTTTAACCTGTCACATTCAGATGTCCCAGGATTAAAAGTATCATCTTCATCATAAATATTTTGGCGTAAAATGTTCCTTAAAAAATCTGGGTTCATGATGTTTTCCATGAACCCCTCCGTTGGTGGTGGTAGAACAAATTCTAGCTGATAAAATACAGTGGAGCTTTCATTACTGAAAAACAAAAAGAAGCAAGTACGTTTGTCTTCACGTCCCTGTTGGATCTTTTCTTTCTTGAGAAGATTGACTTTTCGTATCAGGATTGCCATGGAGTTTTATTAAATGTGCTCTAAAGAAAGCTGCCATTGAAGGTTTCACTTTCCTCCTCTTCCCCTTCCCTTCTCAGAACACCTCTTGACATCAGCAGAAACTGGGCACATACCTGAGGCCAACTTGAGACGTTTTCAAATGCACAAAGGTTAATTGGGCATGTGTTCTTATGGGGTGAAGTTTCCAGCACTCATGCTTCACGAATACGTGATGATAAGAGGTGCTGTGCTATCTCATGCATAGGTTAGCTGAAAACCTGCAGAAAGACTTGTTCTCCTGCTAGCAGTACCTGGGGCCACCCAGCTGGGCTCCACTTGGCTCTGGAGTGGATTACACAAATCACTGGTCTTTGATGATTTTATTGCTCGTGGTCTACTGAATCCACTGACTATAATTTGTTACATTTTGTGCTCAGAGTTAAAAACACAAAAAAAGTAGTTGGACAGGGAAAAGAAAAGGAGACACAGAGAGACAACGAGGCAGAGACACACACAGAGAAACAGTGTGGTCAGCTAGTCACAGTGCATATGCGGAACTACAGCTTTGTACTTGACTGCCTAAATCATAATCTTTGCCTGGAAGACCAAGGAGCTAGAGCTTACTCGTCAGAGCCAGCATGCCCAAGGCTGGCAGTGCAGGAGAGCACATTCCCCAAAGCCCCTCCAGGACTGCCTCTTGCCACAGCCCTGTGAAGGAGGGCTCTTCCTGCCTCCTTGGTCTCTCAAAGGCCTTGGGACTTTGCAAATCTACTTCCCTTGATTTCCTCCTCTTTCAAATTGCTTTTGTAATAGTGCTTTTTCAGAAGTCCTTGGGGACATTCTCTGACTGTCTTGCTTTTTCTTTCTGCTGTTTTCCCATAGCAGGACCATGCTGCAAGCTGATCCTTCCCAACTTGCTTTTCCCTCTGCGCTCAGCCTCCGTCCTATTGTATATCTGTGATATCCTCATAGATTAAAACTTTACAGTCTCAAACACAGTACACTCCTTAGCCTTCCTCCAGTGACAGTTTCTGCTGAAAGTAAGATTCCCCCTATGCTCCAGCTCACAGCTTTCTGTTGCCTCTGCAAGCATGCTTCGGCATCCAGGCCTGGATGCTTTTCCCCTTCTTCCCCCCACTGTTACTCCTCCTGCTCCACCAGCCTTTGGTGGCTGAGCTCCTCCTTCATCTGTAAGTACCTCTCTGCCAGGCTAGCCTGGTTCCTCTCTACCACCTTCTGTGCCTGCTCCTGTTCCACTAGTCTGTCAACATCCTGCTGCTTTGTGATTTGCTCCTGTTGTCCAAAATAAGGTGAGGGGGGAAAAGTGGTCCAAACAAACCAGCAATGCAATATTACTGTTTTGGCTATCATGACTTTTACGTCCTTGTTGCCTTTAGCTCTTTTGAAAACAAAACAGTTCTCCCCTCCCCATGAGTCCAGTTTTATTTATTTAAAGCTATTTAAGCAGTGTCAGTCTGAAGTGGTTCTAGCAGCTCATTTTCCTTTTAACATATATCCTTGAATATGTTTATTAGGGACTACACTTGGAACCAAAACCAACAGACATGATACTTGACAGCAACAAAATATTACTGTCATATATTATTGGCAGCCCTTGCCATTTACATCAGAGGATACTTCTACTGGTTTTCACTACCTGTATATGTAACTTTCCCCAAACAACCTGTTTTTTGCAGATTTAAATGTTGTGCAAATTTTTTTTTCATGTATGTCTCATCAAAGCCTGGAATTCTAAGATAATTTTGGTGACAGAAATTCCTTACCTGAAATGAACCACCTGAGCTGACCTAAAGTAGCGTCCTAGTGCTGGAGATGAACTGTAGACATCTGTTAACTTGGAGAGAAAAAGGTAAAGAGGAAAAAAAAATAATTCCATTCATTCTCTTTTTCCCCATAAAACAAAGTACAGCGAATCATTTTTACAAGATGCTTTAAGGGGCATAAACACAGATTCTGAAGATCAAATATCAGCAAATATCTGCCCTGGAAAAGGTACACAAGCCCTTTAAGCTTGACAGACAAGTTAATCTGTATGTTTGAGTGATTACTATATTACCTTAACACAGTAGAGGCATTCAGGGTGAACTAAAAGTACGTGCTCCTCTTGCCAAGTACAATTTAGTTGTTTGGCTTGGCTTTTTATTAGTACCAAAAAGCCCTTCTGCTCTTACTTGGTAGAGGGAAGGGTGTCTCTACTGAGACTCCCTTTCCAGAGTAAATCTAACTCAGCACTGCCATGCCTGCTGAGCTCATTTCATCTGTAACTCAGAGCTGTGATGGGTCAGTGGAAATGGCAGATATAAACACTGGCTGTCATCAGGTTCCTACAGGAGAATGCAATACACAAGATTTTTAACCAGCATTGGGTTTAGATGACCTTCACAGGCCTCTCCTAACCTAAATTGTTCAATGATTCTATGAAAAAGATGAAGACTATGTCTCAACCATTGCTGACATGCATAGAAAAAAAACATAAATCTGTGGGTATGTTTGGGTTTTTTTGTTTTTTTTTTTTTTTTTTGTAATCAGTAATCAACTGCTTGTGGGCTTAAAATCAGACAATTACATTTCAAGATCAGGACCTTAAAGTATACTAGAAAAAGTATAGCTTGGATTTTTTTTGTGGACTTGCAAATGACTGAGTTGCTACACAGAGAAACAGAAGCTTCTTAAAAGGTATGACATTGAATCCATATTGCAAGTAGAATCAGCTTTGCCGAGGAATGCATCAACACATACCCTCTTAGTAATTTCTTCAGAGAAAAGATGTGGGAGACCACACATTAGCTCCAGTGTTCCTGAAAAATTGTGACAAATTCCACTACTTAGTAGTGCATCAGGATCCCAATAGTCATCTTCATCTGTGTAAACACCTAATAATCAAAGGAGGTGGAAAGGGGAGGAAAAAGTTCATTATCAGAATTATTAAAAAAACACCCTCCTGGCTTTCTTGAGGATGGCGTTCTCGCAAATCCCCTAGGCAGTCACTGACTAGGAGTGACAGAAAGGAAGGACAAGCCATCTGAAGAAGAGTGGCAGCACATAGAGGTCAATCATTAGCAAACGTCAGGTGCTTTAGGAGGCTGACAGGCACTGACTCCACACAGGAGGATGGAAGTGATCTATGGCACTTGTTGCAATGTTACAAGCGTCATTTCAGTCTTCATTCCTGACTGTTCTCATAACATTTTCTGCCTTAGCTATGAGCTGGAATTGCCATCTGATTAGCATACAAGTTGCCTGCTGTCAGCTAAAGTAAAAGCATCCACATCCACTGCTCAGTACACCACCCTCTGCAGACAGCATCCCAGTCCCTTCAGCAGTTTACAGGAGTTGTTTAAAGGAAGCTGCAGTTTAGTCTGTATTATATTAGATTGTACATATTATACATTTGGTTTAGAGGACAAACTTTGAGTGAGGTACTTACTGGAATAAAGAATTAGGCTGATGAGAATGACCAGGAAGAATACTAGAAAAATTGTAGTTATAACCATCCACAGTTTACACTTCCAGAAAACTACATTCTTGCAGGATTTCCAGTTATCTCTCTCCTGTTATAAAAGGAACGGGTATACTGATTATGAAATAAAGCAGGAAAAAAAAGTACTGAAACTTATTTCTACTGTCACATTTAGAAACAAAAACCCCACGTGGATGGGAGAGTCTCATTGGTAGGCAGTGCTGTTAGCAGGGCTTCCCACCCTCAACTGCTGCTGCAGGTGGGAACATAGACCTGCAGAAGACAAAGGATACTTGGCAGGCAGGCTACTACTTGAAAGAGAGGTGAACCATCCTGCATTTGTGCAGAACTTCCAACTCCTGAATTGCTTATAAACCAAAGGTACTACAGAAGTGCTTCCACAACTTTTTTTTTTTTTTTTTTAAACTACATTAATTTGATTTGCATGTTCCATAAGCTGCCCTGTTAATATTTACCATCTCTCCTAATCCAAAAGGTATCTATGGATGAATTTCCAGAGTCATTCACCTTTGAAACATTGATTATATCCATCTGCACTGTTGGCTGGAGGCATTCACCCAGGTTACCTTCTTTTACTTTTTGAACTTTCTAAGAACACAGCATAATAGAAAGTCTTTCAGTGTATTTAAGTGAGATCCACCAGCTGGCTTGAAGCTTTTGAAGGTGGCAGATGAACAGGCAGAGAAAACAGACACCCACAGAAAGATCTTACAGGAGTCATTTTTCCAGGAGTGGGGGCACA